>NC_085094.1:4071890-4213206 GCF_963422355.1 Corticium candelabrum
CAATTTTGCTAGTATTTATGTCGTACGCTTTATTGACACAACAAGCACACTTTAACTTTATTTGATATTTAATTACCATTCCTTTTGCATGTTAGAGCCTCATTCAATGTCATCATACTGTGAGTGAGAAACTGGGTATCCCTGTTGAAGACCTCGAAGTCAGTATGGGAATGTCTGCCGACTATGACCATGCAGTCAGTACAGTATATGAGTTATGCAGGTCTTGTGTTTAAATAATTTATATTTGCTTGTGTCAGATCGATGCGGGAAGCACAAATGTTCGTATTGGCAGCACCATATTTGGAGCTCGATGATAGCGATTGCTCAAGGCCTGCTGCTAATTATTGCTAGTCTGAAGCTCTGTAGTATACTAGTAACACTTGATGCGGTAGTGTGTTTGTTAATTAATTAAAATAATGTTGCCAGCGTGTGTCATTATAGGCAGTTGACAATAAATGTGAGAAATTGTATATTGATATCTGTCGACCTTGCCCAACCCTTGTGTCAGAACCAATTAAGACTAGATGTTTCGGCAAGATTATAATTGTTTAGAGGCCTGACGAGAAACAGGTGATAGCTATGACAAAGATTGACCTCTCACTATCTTTTCTATCAGAAATGATTACCAGCTATGATCATGATTACTGAGAGCCTTGTCAGCGTATGCCGTTGATATTACACATTTTTGATTTAATAATTAATTACAATGGCTACGTAAATTGCTAATTCTTGGGCTGATGAAAGTTTGGATGCATTGAAATCAGCTCAGCAGATTTTATTGCTACCTGTATTGCAAGCAGTAACATTATGTTATGTACAGAATGGCATGAGGCAACAACAAGAGCCAGATATTAATCTGATTTCACAAATGGACAACAAAGTTTTACTCACAGTCTGCAGCAGTTGTCTTGCAATATTTTGCTTGTTATCTAGTGTTCACATCCTAGTGTATTTTTGGTCATTGGTTTCTTACAGAGGCATGTCTTCCTTCTATGCACTGGCAAAGCCAGGGTCGAAATTTTGGAGGGTGTATATCTTCAAAGCATATACAAGCACAGGAGAATGACATATATTTTGATGAAGCACGTTTATGGGTGCCCTTACAGTACGTGTCACCACTTCTTTATGACAAACGATTATTTATGTATCTAGGCGTTTTGGCTCGCTTTCTGGCTAGGCAACAAGAAAGTAACTTACTATAGAGACATGCAGTAGTTAGATATCTTTGTGACTTGTGAACATGTTGGATACACCGTTGACGTGGCAAGCATATAGCCATCCGATGTGTATAGTTTGGCATGAGAGACTACGGTACCTATGTTTTCTGGCAAGGTTTTTTTTGAAATTTTTAGCTAAGAACGCGTGCGCAAATGGTGCTGATAGGATGGGCAAGCTTGTGCATCAGGGGCAGTGAAACCGGGGCAGGAGGGGCAGTTGCCCCTCCAATATCGGGATTGGGGAAATCACCCCCCTCCACTAGTGGACACTGATCGAAGAAAATACTTTGGAAGTTTGTTGCTTGCAAGTAGAAATACTATTGGTTGGTGTTGCAACTGACTCGCTTGGTAAACACATTGTCGTGATCACGTGTGTCCATGCTGCTCTGGCTACTTCTGTCACAGATTAATCAATGACAAACCAACCATATTCAGTTAAATTAAAATGGCGGCAGTCCAATACAAAGTTTTTGCCCCCTCAATCTAAAAAGGGTTCTGACGCCCCTGTGCATGTAGGCAAACAGTTTTGCACAAGAATTTGAATGCAGAATAAAATAAAATTTTGAATAAATAGAATACAATGGAGCAATTGATATTAATATTTTGGGCGTGGTTTATTAGAGTGTACCGTATTTTTCGAACAGGAAGAAGCATAGATAGTGAGTGCAGTAGTGTGTTAATTAACAAGACGAGAAGGAATGGCGTTCATCGAAATGCTCAGTGTTTACTGGTTGATGGCAGTTCTACTGGTGTACGTACGGAACTAGACATTACGCCGTCACTCTAGATACGCAATTGCCTTGTGATCTGTCTAGGCAATGTTCGTGCCAAAGAGGTCAAACATACCGGGATGACGGAACCGTATGCTTTCCACTCTCTTCGTATCTCCACCATGTAAGTAGCTACGCAAACGTAGTTAATTAAATTATTTTTGTCGACGATGAACGTTGGTGGTAATCGACGAATCCTTGTATAGACGACCAATCCAACCACGAAGGCACTCAAGGTACGTATACTTTCAACGGTTTTGAAACTGTAGCGAATCCAAGATCTAAAATTAAATTTTGAAGCTGCATGACAGCCTCGCGCAGCCAGACTCTCCCGCCGCGTCATAGTGGGGTCTACAAGAGGCGCGTTCTCACTGTCAATTGTTGTTAGGTTTCTTTCATTTTTTATTGTGTTTGGAAGGTTTTTCTAGCATATAGAACACGTTTTTATCTATTAGGTGGTGGGAAAGCAATTTATTCCGAATGAAACTTTCTCTGTGTAGTTGTAGACAGCAAGGTATCTTTATGTCTTTAGTCTTCTTTCCGATTGTGCTGCATGTACAGCAGGGGCGACGGAGCGTCTCCCAAGTTGGGGGCGGGGCATAAATGGACACCCTCGGAGTACATGAAGTATTGAGGGTACAGTACATACACCGTTTGCTTACAAAGTAAAAGTTGTAAATTGGGGGCAGTTGCTCCAGCTCTTCCGCCATTGCGCATGCTCGGTCATACAGCTTCGCCGCCTTGTACCTATGCAGGTCGTTGCTTTTGAGATACATCCCATCCGTATGATCTATCTAGCTATACCTTCTAGACAGAAGGTTTAGTTGGGAACAACGTGACAACCGTTTCAAAAGCGGTAAGACAACGATGTGGTATGTGATACTAAAACTTGTTGCACTGACATGCCTAGCCGTAATTCATTGGATCTATTACACTAGCTGTACAGTGAGGCGTTCAAATTGAACAAAGTGCTAGAATGCACAATAATGGTTGGATTGCTACTCTGGACGCTCTCGATGAAATGAATAGACGGAAGCAATTGTAGGCGTAGAAGCGCTAGGGTACAGTAACACCAGCCGTCACGTGACGACCGACCGACTGGACGACTCGCTACGCCTATTGCGCATGCGCTTATTGTCGCAAGAGCGGATGCCTCCAATTATCTAAGTGTTGCAAATGGTAAGTGTTGCTAAAACAACACAACACAAGCTGTTTAGCTAATTAGACAAGTTGTGTTTAACTAGTGACGTCCACGTGACCTTCAGCTCATGACGTATTTGTAATCTTACTACGTTTGATAAGCTAGCATCTGAGGGTTAGCACTCTAGTGCTTCTTCATTCTGGCTGAGTATCTGGGTGGTTGATGCCAGATCAACTTATCGAACAGTGAATACCATGGGCGTCATGCTCTCTAGAGCGTGTTTCAAATTTTGACAGAAATGTCTAATTGTTTCTATACATTGACTTGTGGTCAGTGCAGTGCGCACGTTTCGATGCATCGTGCTAGAAGAACCTTCATGACTGCCTTCTGCCCGGTGAAGCTGCATGCCAAACGGGCAGCGCATGTTCCATTCTTTGTGAAATATACTGTGGTTCTAATGTTTTAATTTAATTTCTTTTGTAAAGGGCTCGCCAGGCAAGATGGGGCCGCAAGTAAGATTATCCACTTCATCTAGGAAAGATTTCTGAATTTTTTATTGTAATACTACTAAATCACTGGATAGGGTGAGAAAGGCGAGAAAGGAGACCACGGTGATCGGGGTCTCGCGGTATATCACATACTTACTTCCTTACACCATTGTTTCATTTTTTAAATGTAGGGAATTTCTAGGGAGCCAAAGGAGATCCCGGTGCTGCAAGCAAATCTTCATGTCAGTATACATGCCTGCCAAGCTTGTGTTAGTGTACACTGTCTAGCATAGGTCACGTGCACAGGTCTCATGGGCAGTTTCCGCACAGGAGGCAATGGGTACGAGTCGTCATGGTGTCAAGGAGACCAGAGTGTCTGTTGGCCTGTTGTCAAGCGTATTACGTTTTCTCGTGCCTTTACTACAGTGCCCAACGTGCAGGTGATGCTTGGCGACGTCGAGGCGAGCAACGGAGCTTATATTCGAGTCTACACGCGTGCTGAAAGTGTGACGAAAACGGGATTTCAAGCGAAGGCTTGGACCATCAACAATTCCCTTCTATTTTACGTTCGACTGGTGTGGATTGCCTGCGGTGAATGATTGCAATCATTGCAAAGATTGAATTAATTAATTAAAAGGTTTGCCGTCTCGACTGTCTAGCATTGCTGCTGTTTTTGGTTGTACAATGTTGGTCCCTCTGTGCGCATGCGCTCGTAGTCTGTCACTACGTACGTCATTTTGCTTTTAGATTATGTGGTTTGTCAGGTTGCCTATACACAGAGCATCACATTGCAAACGCGATATGTTGCAGACTGTCGAATTCTCTCTCATCAGTCTGACGGAGCCGTTTCACCTCTAGGCTGTCGTCTAGACTAGGATTGAAATACTAGAACAAATTGAACTCAGTCGCTGACCTTTATAACTGCCATGCAATTTTTGAGTTCCGTACCCCATTCCAACCATCAATATCTAGAAACCTGCATGACGTTACCTAGTCACTAGCTGCATGAAACAGCTGCGCCGAATTAGAAGACTTGAACTACAAACATTTGCTACTAAATAATGATAATAATTCTATTTCCTGATGAACTGTGCACGTGACCATTTTACCTCATGCATGCATGCATAGTGCACTTCACGCGCTTTTATTCTCCACTCGATATATCGATCGACTCTTGCCTATATATATATATATATATATATATATATATATATATATATATATATATATATATATATGTTCGCTACACAATACTTCAATCCATTCGGTGACTTTTCCCCTCTAATCGACGCAGAGACCTCAAGAAACCCAGCCACCAAACCAGTACATGTATGTATAGAAAATGTAGAAATCCCAATAGCAAGCGATGGCACGTCCATGCAGAGTTCCCTCAGCAAAGCCGGTCGCCATTTCCGAGCAGCAGAAAAAACGTAAAGAATTCAACAAACGCTGTCGTGTAGCTCACAAATACGTCGACTCCGATTGCACAGACAGACGATAGATGGCAACCTGTTCGATGAAATAGCTCGGCGACCATATACAGGAAGACAAGAATCCATGCAGTAACTAATATTTTTGATTAGGCCGCCTTCGTCACAAGTCTTCCAAAGATATGCCGTTGGTAGACTACGACATCCCCATCAGCAGCGTACCAGGCCTAAACTTTTGGAGAGTCTAGTATTAATTAATAGGTAATATAATATTAATGTATACGGAGCAAGTTGTAGATGCGGGACTCCATGTGCGCTTCCTTCTAGGCCATATTTCTCGCTTGGTTGCTCAACAGCATGGAAGGTCTGCGTCTTTACTCCGCCACTCGTTCTCGTGCTGCCGCCCGGTTTCCAACTACTTTCGTCTTCTCAACCTTCAGCTTCCTGTAGCTAAAGTATAGCGACGCAAGTTACTTCTTCCCTTTAACGGATCTAACGCTTTGGATGTTTCCTCGTTCATTGCTAAAAGTATTCGTGTTTCCGGAACAAAGCATGCATAGCTTATAGTTACAACCCCGCGCGAGGCTTATTTCTTGCAGCCAGATACTACAGTACTACCCCACCTTATGGGTGGTGGCAATCTATATCCGTGATACACGGACGCACGCACGCACGCAAAAGCGTCTCCGTGACACCCCGCGGCCGACTGTAGTGGGCTCCGGTAATTGAACAAACTCCGGCGCATCTCATTTCAGGCCGACGGAGTCTCGTTTCTGGCCGTCGGAGGCAGTCCAGGCGAAATCCGACTGGACCGTGAACTCGACCGGGCCGCTGCGTTTCGCGACGATCCGAGACCAGCCTCGTGTCGAACGGCGCGTTACAGACATCCATCCAGACATCCAGACAGACGGAATCTAGAGTATAGCATATGTATACGGTAGATACGGTTCGACATGCAGGACGACTACTAAGCACAACCAAT
Organism: Corticium candelabrum; assembly: GCF_963422355.1. Taxonomy (NCBI): domain Eukaryota; kingdom Metazoa; phylum Porifera; class Homoscleromorpha; order Homosclerophorida; family Plakinidae; genus Corticium; species Corticium candelabrum. The sequence continues at coordinate 4,077,919 of NC_085094.1, forward strand.
TTGGGTTTATGAGCGTTACATACTTGATCTACTTCATGATTAATTAATTAAGCGGTTCTTCGTTAATTAATAATGTATACGGTATTCGTATTTGTATTTGTATTTATATATAACTGTTTTTGATCAGATGGAGTATAACTTCTACATTTTCTCTTGGACTTATCTAAGGATCAAACAAAGGATCAATCATGAAACAACACCCATTTGCTCATGAAATTTTGCTCCTGTGTGCGACGTAGATTGCAAACAATTTCGACTAGACCGGACAATGGCCAATCGAATTACACCGTTTTGGTGGTAAACTCTTTCATAAACGCGTTTGGCCTATCTGATTGGCTCTTCGTCCATTGTGTCTGGTTGCCATGGACAAGCAATCGCAAATACTGCTCCATGATTGGCCCGAACTGTGCAAAACGTTGATGACGGTCGGTGGATCAAATCTGCTTGAAAGAAACACAGTTTATAGTTAATTAGCATTGATTTCGGTTTCTCTAGTCACCAAAAGAAGAGTTCGGGTAATTCTAAAGCGTTTTCTCAAGTTTCACAGCCCTACCTAACGTACAAAAAGAGATATCCGTGGAGAACAAAATTGGCGCATGGGCCTCCGAGGCTAGCTACTGTTTTGTAGGTTTAGACAATTAGTGACCAAAACGAAAATAAGATATAGCACACGATGTACAAACATTTCATTTCGTTGATTTTGAAAAGTTTTAGTTTTCATTTACTATTTTTTCTAGGCATACAAAAAGACGACCACGCCTACATACAGGGTACGGTAGTACCCTGTGATATCTATTTCTTTACACTCGATATCGATCGTCTCTTGCGTATGTTGTCCACAATAGTCGCTATAAAGTACACAAACGAGAAACTACCAGTCAAAACGGCAAAGGCAATACAAACATCCAAGAATCCGAATAGAGCGGCCAGTGGGCCACCACCGGCTGATCCTGTCGCCTCACCAGACGCCTGAGCAACCAGAGCAACCACATAAACAGCACTATTCGTTTCCTCACATATGTCATATCCCATTTGCTTTGTTTGTTCAAGATACACGACGTAGCTTGCTGGTAGAGCTATTCCTGATCCGGTTCCTAGCAACGCTTGAGCTGCAATTTGTATTGCCAGTTTGTCTCCGTATCCCATAAGCAGGAATCCTCCGGTACCGGTCACGAGACCGACGACGACCAACCAACGAGCTTCAATCCATTCGGTCACTTTTCCTGTAATCGGCGAGATGATGACGTAACAACCTGACGAGACCAGAAGTACTAAACCAATTCCGCCCGGTTTCAATCCGAGATGCGACTCTGCAAACGGCGCGAGAGCACCTTGGGGAAAACCAAGAAAAAGAAGTGTTAGATACCCACTAATCGCTGTCAGAACAACCCAAAAATTCAAAATATTCAGTACTGAATTGGGGTAATTCGCGCTGTTGCCTGTCGCTGTATTCTCGTTCAAGTTATCATTATCCACTGAACGAACGAACATTGCTGCTGTTATAAACTCGATAGCTTGAATAGCGGCAAGCGCAAAGAAAGGTAAGCTAAACCCTCCATAGTCTCGCAGCAATCCTCCAAACGGAGCGCCAATGGCCATGCCAGCCCCCCACGTCAACTCAAGAAACCCGGCCACCAAACCAGTGCGACTAGGAAACGTAGAAATGCCAATAGCAAACGATGCCAAGTCCAGAGTTCCCATAGCAAAGCCAGTCGTCATCCTAAGCAGCAGAGAAAACGTAAAGAATTCAACAAACTCCGTCATGCGACTCACAAATCCAAACATAAGCGTTGACCCAGACAGCATAAACAGCGCCCAACAGACGATAAACTTGCTGCTTCTATGATGAATGGCAACCTGCCCGGTGAAAATGCCACCGACGACGAGAAACGGAGACGCGCATCCAGTCAATATGCCGTTATAGAGACTGCCTTCGTCACGTGGCTTCCAACGATACGTCTCGTGCGCGTAAAATGCCGTTGGTAGACTATAAGACATCCCCATGGCCAAACGGACGAAGCATATGATGGCTAGTAGTAGGAGTCGACGTTTGGAGGTCACTTGGCTGGTGGTGGAAGCTTCGGCGGAGGCTAAGAGAGTAGTACGTTCCTCAACTTTCTGAATATTTCCGTCGTCGTTCATTTTTGATATCTAACTAGATACTCAACGATATTTCTACGATAGACAAAAAAAACGTATATCTAGATGTGTGATAGCTGCTAGATGAATTATTAAATAGATATAGATATTTTAACACTAACACTACTAAACGCGACAGTATATAAAGCACCCCAAAAAAACAAATACAAACCACGTCGGATGTCGTGGAAATCGTTGGTATTCATCAGCAAAGGCATCCATGCGGACACTAAATAAAACGTACTAAGACAATGACCAGATTGCTGACATCTCGTCATGTTCAGCGTCAAAATTTGCCCAAGTGATGAAACTAGACTAAAATATGAGAGGAGAGAGAGAGGGAGAGAGAGAGAGAGATTTATAGATAGATAGATAGACAGATACTGTATATATGCATGCTACATGCATAGCTAAAAAACAGGAAACCAACACTAACGCTATAGTGTCTCTACGTCTGTTATGCATCCCTAAACACTAGCATGCAGGTCACTTGACAGCTGGAAAAGTTGAGAAGGCACACTTACCCCCGTTCCTACGCCTACGAACATCGTCTCTCTTCTTAATTAAAAAAGGAGACCTTCCACAATTTCGCACATTGGCATTTACTAAAACTCTTAGCTGTGAGCAATAAAAATTATATTCTGGGCACGTTTTCAATTTCTGGTAAGTACTGTAGTGAGAGGGGTGCGCCATCAAGGTGTACATACGTCTTAGAAAGTTTTTTTGCGTGAGATGAGCGGCCCCTCTTAGCATGCAAACAAAAAAGTCAAGTACAATCAACAACGTGTCAGTCTCCAATACACTTGGTCCTGCATCTTAGATGTACACTTTTTGCCAACAACCTGTTTTATGATACCTTTCCAGACTTTCTTGTCTTCATTACTCTTTAGCCTTCTTGACGGAACTGCATGCATGAGATGCATATGTGTCAACTCATCATAGAAATATACTGGTTGATTGATATCTGGCTAGTGCTGGTAACTCTGACGCAATTATGGGGCGGGCAGCTCAATTTTTCCAGTAAATATCATTAATTCTCCCCATGTAAGTACGCGCAGTATAACAGAAACTCAGCAGCATACTCGTAAGTTAGACTAATTCAGAAGAGTCATTTTATCTATTAAATGTTATTAAATTAAACTTATTAATTTTGTATTCTAGCAGGGTAATGCCCTGCCCGCCAACCTTATCAACTCTAATTAAATTTCCAATTAATTATGGTACTAGCATCATCTATTAAATATATGATTTCACTTTTGGTTTCTAACGTGTTAAGCAGCATGTGGTACTAATAATTTAGACACAGTATCAATTAAAGAGTGTGACATGGCCATTGAGGTCACCGTACATTGACAACACATTGACTATATGTATTGCAATCTCGTTGGTTACGTCTGAAAAGTCTGTCACAGTCATTTCCTGGGCCATGACATCCAATATGCTATGCTACATGACAGGCCTAGTTCCCTCAACCTGTTCACGCGCTATACAAGTCTGGGACGCCGAGGCGACAAAACATGTTGAAGTGGCCCAGAAACGAATTCTTGACTGCAAATTACACTGGAAACAGCAGACTTAAAACAGTCGTAACAAATCTGCTGCTACACCTAGAAACGCTCACCGTCACGTGGAGAAACTATGCTACAGTTGCCACCTCCCCGGATTCGGTCGGCATTTGAGAGGCTTTTCTTGTGTACTTTTGCTTCTCTAGTTAGCAAACACTGTCTACCAGTAGGTATATCGGTAGTGGAGCTGCGAAGGCTATCGGATCAGAGTTTGCAGTCAGTCTAGCAAGAGACGCGTGTCTAGGTACGTCAGACCGCCAGAGTAGGGTATCTAGTGAATAACGTCTACACAGTTAGATAATTAGGGCACTAGTCTACACGAGTATGTACCTTTCCTCCACGTTCTCGTTTAGTCTTGAGAACGTAACACAGCAAAGAGACGATTGGTGACACCGAATCGTGACTGCGCACTCTGTCTCCCGCAGACGGATGTACACGCGCACAATCAAGCCGACGTAGCGAGGCTTCTAATCCGGTCGCACAACAGAAAGGGGCGTAGTCTATATAGTGAGCTCTCGGTATGACCACGTTTCACTAGAAGACCTACTTCAAAAAATCGTTTCCGTGTCCGGTTACAGATCAATAAGTCTAGGAACGATTCGTGCAAGCGACCAAACGGCAAAAAAAGCCTCCTAAAGTTCCCTCGCCCCATCCTTTTGTATTGTAGCTAGGGGGTTGTCTGTACTTGACAACCAAGAAACACCTTTGTTAGCTGAATGCCACCTACAGTCAACTCTATTCACATGTCCCGTACTATGATCAATCCTTTACTACACTTTACTGCATCGATCTAACCCTGTTGATCGTCAATGCTTGCAGATATCAATTTCTATGTCAGTAAATACCACACCACTGTACATTTCAACTGTCTCGATCACGATCGCGAGACGACGACTACCTCTAACAGCCTAGCTAGTACGTAATCAAGACTACTAGAAAGTTTGAATGTTTACTACCATAACAGGGTTTCAACAAATACGTATTGTCTAGCTAGGACGCAGCGTTTCAGTAGGCGGTCAGAAAACTCCGTTGAACGTGCTAGTATATACTGTACTCACCAACGCGAGGCGCCTACGGATATCATACAACTAGTTAATTAATTAATTTTTTAGATTCTCCAATTTGCTGGAAAGCTGACCGGCGTAGCGTGATTTCAATTTTGGAGAGGCTGGATCCGTCAAGCCCTTTGCCACTGGCAAAGTCACGTGACTCTTACAAAGCCTCGTACTTACACGCTGCACGAAATTAGCTTAGAATCTACAAACCTAGATACTCTCGCAATAATTTATTACCTTGATATAACATCTACCACTAATACAAACTGCTAGACGTGTATCAGGCTATGTGTATCGTAGACTCGTACCCAGTCCTCTCCTCGCGCGTGCTTCACGTGTTTTAGCAGGTTTAGTACTGCAACCAATTTTGCAGTACTAATTTAACTAATTTAGTCAAGTACAATTTCTGCACGTGATGGGAGGAGAGTGGGTGCAGTCTGGAGTGTACCGAGGCTACAACCAATAGCGAGATATTTGATATTAACAAATTTAGGACAACAATGGAGGACGATGACAACAGTTCAGCAGGTCAGCCGCTCCTCTTAGTTTTCTTTCAATATTGCGGGATAGTATTATATTTTAATTCAGATCTTGCCTCCATAATGGGATTCGAGGGTTTCGGTAAGTGCCTCCTGAGACTCTGTTGTAGTACACGCATGTGCTATACTGTACCTCATGTGTATGCTTGAAGGTAAAAAGGGTCCACGAAAGTTTGACGTGGAGGCTATGTTTGAGAAAACTCGTAGAACGGCAAGAGAGCTGATGGCGTCGAATGTTGGTTCACATCAAAGTGCGGATACCGGTCAGTACCTGGTCTCGTTAGATAGGCTGTTGTGGTCGTAAGCACTGTGGATAAGCGTGGCATCATCTGTTTGTCTAGTTTGCTGTGAGTGTAATTGTACCTGACTGGTTGCAAACATTACTGGCTGGGTGACTGACTGTCTTTTTCTAATTTGTGTGTGTGTGTGTGTGTGTGTGTGTGTGTGTGTGTGTGTGTGTGTGTGTGTGTGTGTGTGTGTGTGTGTGTGTGCGTGTGCGTGCGTGCGCCTGCCTGCCTGTCTGTCTGTCTGTTTCTGTGTGTGCATGCATGTGTCTGTGTGTTTGTCTGTCTGTCTGTCTGTTTGTCTGTCTCTGTCTGTTTGTCTGTAAGTGCACATATATGTGCGCGCGCATCCATGTGTGTTGTCATGGTCTTGTCAGTGGTCACTTATTTGGCTAATTTAGTAATGAACTATCTCAATCTAAACCTCTCTTAATAGGCAGTAATATTGAATCCAAAGATTCTCCATCTCAGGTTATCTTTCTTGCTAGTAAAATGATTGTTATTGTATCTAATGTGAAACAACACGGCTAGATGAACGAAGATGAAGAACAAGAACGGTCACAAGATGAAATCATGGCATCAAGACTAAATAGTATTGATTCCATAAACAACGAAGATGTCATCGGCAGTGACGACAATGTCAACAGTGAAGATGACATGGGAGAAGACCTAGATAGTGTAAGAATTAGCACTAAATACATTACTGTGTTGTATCTTACTTGCATGCTTGTCTGTCTATTACTTTACAATACGGTTTGTTGTAAGTAATATACCAATACACGTTTTGGTATATTACTCACTGTTCTCGCCAGTATCGTCGTTTCGATGGTTGGGACAAGGAAGGAACGTTTTGGGAGGGGAAAACAGTAATTATTGACGGTTGAGAACAAAATTGGATGGCCTTACCACACATAGTGTGGGATGTCTTCCTACAAGATCCATTGTGGATCTACATTTAGAACATTTACCTTTATTGGCCTTGATGGTCCAGACATTACTACAGAGCAATCTCATGACATCTAACATCTTTGGGCGTGGTGTGGTCTCTTTGTGTTATGGTTATAAAAACGTAGTGATCAAAGCAATCTCTCATAAAGCACGCTTGCAGTTACAAATTCTCAGAGCTTTGTATGGATTTTATACACGATTACGCTAGACTACTGCAAACGTAGCGTCTTAGTTGTGGTCAAGAAAGGATAAATGGTCAGAAGGTGTAGCTATACCTTAGTATCCCTATACTATTCATTAAATACTGTTCATTAAATACTGTCAATTAAATACTATTCATTAAATACTATTCATTAAATACTATTCATGTAATTAAGTTTGACGGCACAGTAGCCAACCTATATATGTACAATTTACTCTTTTAAAGCTCAGCTCACAATCCCAGTTTTAATAAAGTTAAGTCAACTTGTTATTGTAATAATCTAGTGTATTATTTGTCTGTCTGTGTTCAACAAGGTTATGTTCACAATGAGGTTTATTCGACAAGTTCTAAGTGGGAATTACATGTATATTGCATAGTCCAACGATCATGCTGTAACTAAATTAATTAATATACATGCATCAGACTCTACCTAATACAATTACGAGAAAGATAAAGTAAAATTATGATGTTATCACCAAATATGTCAACATTTTAAAATTGATGACGTCATTGTTTGACGTAATTATATTTGATGATGTCATATTGATGGTTGGCAAAATTCTGACTAGAACACTGTTACTAACTGGGAACTAACATGTGTAGTGTAGCAAACAGTGATTAATTGTTTGTCACTAACACAGTGATGGATACTTGCGGATGACCTATATTATAGATTTGAATGAGATAAACATCGTGACTAATAATTTGTATTGCATTGATATCACATTCATTATTTGTGATATTGTATTTCGACGTCTCAAATCGCGACTTCAAAATTTACAACACAATTTTACTTCCTAGGGTTATGGCTATGCTACATGATCTGCAATATGTAATTGATGTATTTTGACATTTTATATTTTATCTTATATCAACTGCGTACACCCTAACTACCCAACAACCTTGCCCCAACCCTAACTACTGTGCAATTACAGGAAAATTCCACACATAAAAGTCTAAGTTCAGTCTACTATATAAAGGTTTGGCATTATATTGCCATAGTTTCACAGACAACTGCTCCATTAAGTTATGTAATCGTTGGCAAATAACTCTTAATTTTGATTAGTCAATGTTTGGAATTTAGAAGACACTTTGCTGCTCATAATTAAGTAAATATAAATAAATAAATAAATAAATAAATAAGGAAATAAATAAACAATAAATAAATAAATAAATAAATAAGAAGCTTTATGTGGGGTATAGACTTTGAGTGCAATGAAGTGGCTTGATTGGGTGAAATTGCTAATGCTATTGCAGGACAATGCAGATCAACAGTTTCCCATCACTCACGAGGTGACTCTAGAACACGGGTCAAGAGTTGTAAGCTGTCTGCATTCCAGATTGCTACACGTTACCGTAGCTTCATCTTTGTTCTCACTCTATCAGGTGTCTGCTTTAGCACTCGATCCTGCAGGAGCTCGACTTGTTACCGGCAGTTATGACTTTGAGGTTTCAGAGTAAATTACTAGAGTATAGTGATTTATCTACATATGAATGCTGGTTTATGTTGTAGGTGCGATTTTGGGATTTTGCTGCTATGGATGCTGGAATGAGGTCATTCAGAACGATTATGCCTCATGAAGGGTATTATACATAACTTGATATTGCATGCTTGACTTACATGTGTGTTATGTTTGTACTTGACTAGGCATAGTAGTTTGTGTGTTGTTTACTGATTTTTTGGATTAGACATCAAGTTCGATCTCTTCAGTACAGCATTACTGGTGATATGATCTTGGTAGCGACTGGAAATGCAAAGGCTAAGGTGTTTGATCGTGATGGGTTTGAGCTACTAGAGTGTATAAAAGGTGATCAGTATCTATCCGATATGGCAATGACGAAGGTATTAGGAGTTTGTGATTTTGCTGTTTAATGGGTTTGTGAATTTGTTGTTAGTGTTGCATTTGTTGTTGCTGTTGCTGTTAATGTTGTTGTTGTTGTCTTCTTGTGTGTGTGTGTGTGTGTGTGTGTGTGTGTGTGTTTGTGTGCGTGTGTATGTGTGTGTGTGTGTTTGTGTGTGTGTGTGTGTGCATGTGTGTGTGTGCGTGCATGCATGCGTGTGTGTGTGTGTGTGTGTGTGTGTGTGTGTGTGTGTGTGTGTGAATGGTATGCAAACAAGTGTACGTATGTATGCAGGTGTGGATTTGTATTCAGTAGAAAGATGTGACTGTCTGTGTCTGACATGATAGTCTCGATAATAGTCATTATTTTGATGTGCTGGGTTGGTTCTGTTAATTAAGTACTCAGTAAGTCTAGATTATACGTGTGACACAATCTGAATGGGTGTAGGGTCATGTGGCCATGTTGTATGGTGCTGTGTGGCATCCTAAAGTCAGGGAGAAATTTCTAACTTGCTCAGAAGACGGGTAAGTTGTTATGGATGTAATGTCGCTTTCACACATTTTAATTGCTTGTTTACTGTAGGACTCTCAGAATCTGGTCAGTCGATGATTCCACCAGACAGAAGCAAGTGATTAAGGCCAGGACAAAGCAAGGTCGCCGTATTCCAGTCAATACCTGCTGCTATACAAGAGACGGACAGTACTTTGCAGGAGCTTGTCAGGTTGATGAAACTTGCTGTCTCGTTGCATCACAAATCTTGTTATAGCGTGTCTTCTGAGATAGGATGGAAGTATTCACATTTGGAAGGACAATGGGCCTTATGTAAGTATGACGAGTCAGGAGTCTGACTACATAACTAACCACAGTGTTGGCCTGATGGGTCATTGACTGTACATAACTTGTGGAAACAAATTTTAGTTGCCTCCTGTGGCAAGATGATATCTGTTTTCACAAGTACTAGGCCACACCTTATATTTTTTATAGTTTTATTAATTTCTATACGCACTATAAGGCTGTAGTCAAGGTTGTGTCTTGCTAATATTGTTAATGTTCCTTATGGAAAATGACAGGATATAATTTAAGTGTAGTCATTTGACAACATTACATTAAATTATATTACATTAAATTATATTACATTAAATGATAATACATTAAATTATATTACATTAATTTATATTACATTAAATTATAATACATTAAATTATATCACATTAATTTATATTACATTAAATTACATACTTTAAATCTGTAATTATCCTTTCAATGATTCCATGTGCTGCTTTGCATACTCATTGCTTTACGACTTGATACACAGAGCCAAGACATGACCATTTTGCAACATGCCATTGCAACTGTTTGTCAAGTTTCACACAGCATTTTATCATCTATATCGTTGGTCATCTTCTTGCTATGAGTAGATCGTTTGCATGATGGAGTTTTTAGACATTGTAACTTGATTACTTACAGATTACGAAGACACCAAAATTGAAAATTTATATTTTGGGATTTATGTATTACAATAAACAATATTTGTTGGCTTGCACAATGGGTTTGCTATATGTATTCAATAGTGTACTTGCTCTAGAGTTTATTCTTTGTTTTGCAGATTAGACCAAGCATGTCGCAACCTGCTGCACATAGCAATGGCAGTGAGACGACATGTCTGATGTTCACCCATGATTGTCAGACACTTGTATCACGTGGAGGGGATGACACAATGAAGCTGTGGGATATTAGAAAATTTAAGACGCCGTTGAACGTAGCACAAGACCTACTTAACATATATCCCACGTTTGGTTTATAAATAATTATAGTGTTATTGCTGTTTTTTATTTTTATTGATTTTTAGGACTAGTTGCTCGTTTAGTCCAGATGAGAAAATGATTATTACAGGAACATCTGCGAAGAAAGGAGAGGTAGTATGAGGTTTATTTTGTGGTAGAAATTTAGTTGACATTTCTATTTGAATGTTGAATAGTACCTGTGTGTGTGTGTGTGTGTGTGTGTGTGTGTGTGTGTGTGTGTGTGTGTGTGTGTGTGTGTGTGTGTGGTGTGTGTGTGTGTGTGTGTGTGTGTGTGTGTGTGTGTGTGCTTGCGTACATGTGTTGGGTGTTGTGCATGCATTTGTAAAAGTTTTAACATTATAAATTAATGGTAGTAAAGAGTCATTAATAACAACTAGTCTAATTTTATTGTCATAATTTTTTAGTTTTATTAAATCTGCCAACATGTTTTGGTTGTTTACTTTCTGTTTGTTTGTGTAGGGTGGCAGTGCACTTGCTTTCTTTGAACGTGACACATTTGACAAAGTCATGGAAATTGGTGTCGACGACGCAGTAAGGCAGTCTTTATTTCAAAATTAATTAATTCAAGTAGCGACATGTCATTTGTGACAGAGTGCTATTTGCTCACTCTGGCATCCAAGGATCAATCAGATTATCTTGTCGTGCAGTAATGGAAAAGTGAAGGTGATGTACAATCCAAAGTACAGTGCAAGGTTTTGATACTTTATCATTGTTTCGGTAACCGAATTGGTGACGGTTGTAATTTTGTACAGAGGTGCAAAGTTGAGTTTGGCCAATGTTCGGCGGTCGAGTCCTCTAGATGTCGTCCATGTAAATAAGGATATTATCACACGTACGTTCACATTGCACTGGTTTCATAAAATGTCGATGTGACCAACAGTTGTGTTTTAAGACCTTTTCACACTACACGGACTCCAAAGCACCTTGAATGCACATTGGCTGTCAAACCGCATTTGCTCAAACCACATACAGAGGTGGTTTGAAGTGGATTTAATGCACATCGGAGGTTGCATGTGGCACAAGCCTACCCACGCAGCTCTTCATGTTGGTAGGCAGCTGTAAATCTATGTTCCCTTTCTATCTTGTGCTTATGGCATAGATGGACATACTGTAACCAAAGATGAGAACTATATCTTTGCAGAGAGACTGACAGTCATGCTGACTGCAGATTCTAATGCATGTTACACGGGTAGGCATGTTTACGACGTCTACGTGGATTGCGTTTTCTTAGTGTGATTTAGGTCAATGCGCATTGAATGCGCATGCAATTCACATTTCCAAGTGGATTGAATGCAGTTTGATGTGCTTCAAGTGTGAAAAGGGCTTTACAATTGAATAGCTTACTGTATACAATGTGTTTGCTAGTCATAGAGTGTAAATGCAGTGTATTGTATTGTAATGCCAAAACTAGTCATATAATAGATACTGCAGATGCTGTCTAATTTAATGTAATAGTGAGTTGGGTAGTCGATTCTCATTTATACTTAATGGATTAGCATTCCACGTGTGATGAATGAGCAAATGGTTGACATTTTTTCAATGTCTCAATTGTGTTTCAGCATACTCACTGCCGCTGTATCGTATACCTCGTGCATTACCGACCAAACGAAAACTGGAGATTGACAGAAGTGATCCAGTGAAATCGAGAAAACCAGATCCCCCGCTAGAACGAGGTGGGACATTTGTGTTGATGTAACGAGGTATGTTATGTTTACGAGTGTTTGTGATTAACAGGCAAGCAGGGTCGCACCAGTGGTGGTGGTAAGAGTCTTGCAGCATACATGGTGAAACAAATGGCAGTGAAACGACGAATCGACAAGGAGGATCCTCGTGAGGCTCTTCTGAAACATGCAGAGGTGTGTGTGTGTGTGTGTGTGTGTGTGTGTGTGTGTGTGTGTGTGTGTGTGTGTGTGTGTGTGTGTGTGTGTGTGTGTATTGTTAATTAATTACAATCTGTGGTAATAATGACTGCTGTTCATAGGCAGCTGCAGCTGATCCGTTCTGGTTTGGTCCAGCATATGCAAAGTATGGATTTACTGACCAATTTTGATATGTTCAAGTTGCATTTCTATGTGGTTGTTTAGAACTCAACCTCATATTCTCTATCGTGATCCTGAAGCAGAAGACTTTGATCCCACAAAATCTAAGGCTCGTTTGTTGAAGGATTCCGAAGCGAGGGGACACGATCCTCTCAAGCCAATGTGAATGTGATTGACTGTGCTTCTTGCTCAACTGTCACATGGTGGTTCATGAAGGCTTTTATTAGCTTACTGTATCCACAGTTATTTGTACATGTAGTTACTGGTGATGATGATTTCGAGAGCTAGGTATTAGGTGTAGATATACTAACGTCAAATAAACATAATTGTTTGATGATACCATGCAATGAATTTCTCTCTAAATAAATCTGTTCTTTATTTATCGGCATACTGTCTGTGCGCACGCATGTGGAACCAACGCCTACTCCGGAAACGATGACGTTTCGCAAGTGACCACATACAAAACCAGCCGTCACGTGATGTCTACAAAATTTCGTCCTTGCATCGACCTACATCAAGGGCGTGTGAAACAAATTGTTGGCGGTACATTAACCGACAGCGAAATCGAATTGAAGACGAATTTTGTGTCCAACCAGGTCACCGACCTATGTCTTTTATCAATCGACGTTCAAATGCATATACTATACTAATCTTACTATATTTTCTAGGATGCCAGTGCTTTTGTTGAACTTTATCGACAGCACGAGCTATTAGGAGGTCACGTGATTAAACTGGGTGATGGAAATGATGCTGCAGCTCGAGCAGCGTTGCAAGCTTGGCCAGGAGGTTTGCAACTAGGTGGAAGTATTAATTCATCGAATGCAGCCGAATGGCTAGAAGCAGGAGCCGAGAAACTAATTGTGACTTCTTGGCTTTTTCCTAATTGCACATTCTCTATCGAGAGACTTGCTGAGATTTCAAGTTTAATAGGACGCGATCGTTTGGTAGTAGACTTGAGTTGCAGATGTACTGGTGATGGCTGGACGGTTGCTATTAATAAGTGGCAGACTTTAACCGACATGCAGTTGAATGGCGAGAGTCTTCATCGTGTTGCAAGATTTTGTTCCGAATTTCTGATCCATGCGGCTGATGTGGAAGGATTGTGCTGTGGGATAGACGAGCGTCTCGTCAAAATGCTTGCATCGTGGTCTCCACTACCTTGTACGTATGCGGGAGGAGGAAGGCGAATAGAAGACTTGGACCTCGTCGATCGTTTGTCTAATGGGAGAGTCGATGTTACGTTTGGAAGCGCACTCGATATATTTGGTGGTTCAGGCATAAAACTTGTTGACTGCATCAAGTGGAATAGAGAGCATTCACGGTAATTTCAACTTCAAGTACTTACTAAATGAAATCTAGAGCAAATTTATAGCTATTAAATGTGAAATGTTGTTTATCAACGTGGTTGTGACACTAATGTATGTATCTGGGTACAAGCCTTGAATTGTTGCATGCAGAAAGGTTGTGCTGAAGGGTCAAAATTGAGCTTGACTTTAGTCAAATTACATGTTGCACTTGTAAGTCTAGTAATTGTGCTAGACAAATTACTTTAGCTTATGATTACAGTCAGACCTTGTTATTCTGACTACATTTATCCCGTGAGTTTCTGTTGTACAAATGCGACTGTCGGATTATTAATAACAACTACACAGTGACCATGCAAATTGGGTTCACACGTGTCGGAAAGTAAGGGTGTTGGATTATCGAGTTTTGGAATAATGAGGTCTGACTGTAATAATAATAATTATAATACATGTACAAAGATATTACTGCTGTTCGTATGCCTTGTGTGTGCATGTCCAATGCAAAACAGATTTTTGCCTTGTTGAAGTAGAGTTTATGTTTCATTATATTTGAATGAAAGTACTACTTAAAAAGGTGACAATAATTATTCTGTAAGAAATGCAAACTGGCTACTGTAAAATATCAACCTGACAAGGTTATGAATTTGGCTTCTGAAGATTGTGTTATATATGCAAGTTACTACGCAATTTCATATTGTAGAGGATGACAGGCCTTTGGTAACTTGGAGCAGCATACCGGTACATATACAACAGACACAACTTTGTCTTTACATCTGTCTGTCTGGTGATCTGTTTGTCTGTTTGACTACCTAGACGAGTGCCTGCATTACTTAAAATTGGTGAATAGCAGGATGGCTAAAGATACGTATCAATATTTGCCATAGTGTTTTATACTTTCTATACAGTCTACCTAAATCATAAAATAACAATTGTAAATTCATTATAAATTACAATAGATCAATCTACTCTCTGTAGTCGTGTTCTGACACGTTCAGGAAATGTCCGAATGTCTTTTCTTGTTTTTCCATTCTCAACTGAGAATTTGTTTTCATCTCCATGCAGGACAGGAAGATGTACAGACTTGCTCCTATTGTTTGAGCTGTCATGTGATAAATCTTTGGTTGCCTTCCACTGCTCCGTTGTTCTGTGGTTTAGTTCTAGCTGTCTTCTAAGATGTGACTGTGAACTAAAAATCATACATTCTTAGAGGTTTGGAAAGATATTAAACTGTTACATCGAACTTTTGTTTGAGGGCTTCCTGGTGCTGCATGATGTTCTTCCAACGTTGCAACTCTTCAGTTGTTTGCTGTTGATGCTTTTGCTTGACCCACTTGACAGCTCTAAGAAACAACGAATATTGGGATGCTCACCACTACACTGAACCATTTATGTGTGAAATTCATTAAGGGCATGTTTAGTGTCCTCATTGAAGTTAATTGATTGATCAACAAAATAGAGAATACTGATTCCTGTGTTGGCTTGCATGTAAATCAACACAATGAATGAGAGAAACTAAGCAAGTTATGCTACAATCAGGTTATAAACATTACAGTCTGTAATTCAGAAAACTCTTGATACTGATGAAACATCTTGGGTGGAAGAGAGAGGCACAAATGTTGCTCACAAAGAATGTGAAAGAACTAAGGTGTTATGTGATAGAAAACAGGAATTTACTGACAGGATCCAGCCAGCCTATCTCAACAGAAGAAAATCTTTCTTTGCATTCTATATTGTAGTGGAAGGTCAATATTATTGCAGGGAAGATATGCATCAATAATCCAATAGACTAGACTGCATTGTCATGAATACACATAAAACACCATGTATGAATAAAATATTCTATAGACTGAAAACTTCAAGTAGTAGTAAACAATTGAAAACACCACAAATTACAATACCAAACAATTCCCTACCTTTGTTCCAATGCTGCTTCCATCTGCGATATACGCTGCTTGTCGAGATCATGAACTTTCTTTAACTTTTGACACCTGTTGGACAGATCTGCATTCTGCTGCTCAGTGGCCTTGATTTGTGTTCTCTGCATACAGTACATGACACAAATCTATCAATTTCTGTACGAATTTGTGAAGACGCATGATTAGTTGTCACACCAGTGTTTTCTCTGCTCTGATGCAATCTCTCATACGACTGATGTCTTGTTGTTGTTTGGCAAGAGCCACAGATTGTTGGTGTCGCTGTAGATAGGATGATATGCCTGTCACTCGGCATTCTACATTAAGCAGTGAAATTTGCACCTTCTGTCTCTCTGTTGCAGCCAATGCTTGTGCTTTACGAGATTGATCTCGTGCAGCAGCACACCTTTCTCTAAGATCTTGTATATCTTTGTGTGCTAGAAAACAATTAAATTCTTAATTAAATAACAATTAAACATACCCAATTTAATTCTTATGACTTTCCATCCTGTCATCTATCTGTCTATACCTAATCAGTCTGTCTGTCTGTCTGTCTGTCTGTCTGTCTGTCTGTCAATACATATTTTTTTCATATTTGAATTAGGATACAATAGCAAATGGCTATAACTACGTTTGTCCTATGATAATAAAAGCAAGAGAAAACAACTAACAACTAAATACAATATATATTTAACTACTAATTGGTTAAAAGGGATCATGTGATCTCTTTTCTATAGAACATCTACAAGTCAGTCAGGGACGTGGAGCTGGTTCATGGCTTTAAGCTATCATTTCAGCACCAAAATTTGTTACTAAATCTTCAAAAATTTGGCTGGCAGCATTCTTGAGACTTGGCATTCCTTTACCTTTTTCTCAAATTGTTACTGAGTGTGACTGTGGCACAAGTCTTAATGATCATGGTTACCATCTGTTAACCTGCAAGTTTGGCGAGGGACCAGTCTGGCACCATAATACAACCATCTCGACTTGGACTAAATGTTTAGATGAATTAAATATTCCTCATCAAGTTGAGCCTAGAAACAGATATATCAACTCAGAGAACTGACCGGATATACAGCAACATACGATCCCACTGAATATTCCACAACAGACTTGGACATTTCAATGGTTCACCCACATTCTTGCGACACCCTATAATCAGCTGCCAAAAAATCAGGCTACGTGGTGGAGATGCGAGAACAGAGAAAGATGGCAAAGTATGGTCAACAAAAATCTATATCAGAGTCCACCACACCATGTATCCCATTGGTTTTTGACCACTACGGCTTTTGGGGCCATATGGCTGAAGAATATTTAAATAAGATCTCCAAGAAGTCAAAAGATGAACATGGAAGGAACCATGAAGCAGGCTTTCGAGATAGATAGAGGAAGCAACTGTCTATAGTTGTACAGTCTTGCAACTCTCGAGTGATTTTTAAAGAAGTTGTCAAAGTTGTCTAAGTGCAACTTCGATAACTTTACATATGATAGAGACATTCAACATTTTGTCCATTGACTGTTATTGTTTTGCATAAAGCTAGCGTTTGTTATTGGTAGAGTAAGCGTTCAAAATAAAATAATCTGTCTGTCTGTCTGTCTGTCTGTATGTATGTATGTATGTCTGTATGTCTGTTTGTCTGTCTCTGTCTGTCTGTCTGTCTGTCTGTCTGTCACAAGTACAGAGTTGGACGTGAGCATGGCTCACCCTTGGAGCAAAGACATCCTAAATAGAGCATCTAAAGAGGCAGGCTATGCAGCTGAGAGGCGTGAGATGAGAAAGAAAAGCAAATACGAAGCTCTGTCTGTTCAGGACGGCACAACACCTAACTTAGTTCCTCTTGTCTTTGAGCACTTTGGGTTCTGGGGACAGGAGGCTGATAACTTCCTGAACTCACTCTCAAAGAAATCAAGGGATTCGGAAGGCAGAAGTACTGAAGCCGACTTCAGGACGAGATGGCGTAGACAGATTTCTATAATTATCCAGAGATGTAATGCTAGAGTTATATTAATTAAAGAAGATAAGTAGATTGCATGTATGTAAGATAGACAATTTTTTCCTTGATATAGACATTCAACACTATGTTCATTAGGATAATACTGTAGCTATGACTTCAGACATTTCAGTAGTTTTTGCTAATGCTTAGGATACTTTACTTCTGCGATTAACTGTTACATTTACAGTTTGGGAGAGAATAAAACAATCTGTCTGTCTGTCTGTCTGTCTGTCTGTCTGTCTGTCTGTCAATACATACATTTTCAAACATTGAACTATTATACACCATCTAAACAAAGCAACTAAATAGTACCCAAGCCAATAGGGCTTGGTTGTACCTACAACTTTTATGTTTATGTGGCTGTCTCTTGAAACAATCTTCTTTATTTTCTGTCAATCACTCTAGCATTTGATCGTTGTAGACACACAGACACAGATCTCCAGTATGTCTTGAAGGTTGATGCATTTGGCTTTCCGTCTTCGTCTCTTGATAGCTGTGACAGTTTCTTCAAATAGTCTTCAGCTTTCTCTCCCCAACAGCCAAAATGTTCGAAGATTATAGGCACAATGTTGGTCAAACCTCCAGGCAAAAGCTCCTGGTCGTACTTTTTGATCTTCAGATTTTCTCTTCTGGTTGCCGCTGCTCTCTGAGTTGTAGCTGATAAAACTTCTATGCCATTACTCCAGGGATGTGCTAGAGCAATATCCAATTCAAGATCTACCCCCCACACCCCACACCCCCACTCACCCCCACTCACCCACACCCCCACTCACCCACACCCCCACTCACCCACACCCCCACTCACCCACTCACCCACACCCCCACTCACCCCCACCCCCACTCACCCCCTCTCCCACTCACCCCCTCCCCCACTCACCCCCCCACCACCACCACCTCCACCACCACCCACCCCTGATGCTGAATCAAATACGACTATGTCTGATCTGTCTTCAGAATTGACATACCTTCCTCTGGGTTCTTTTACGTGATGTAATTGCAGTTGACTCAAACAGTCTGACCATGCTGAAACAATGTTGTTATGGCTGATTACCGGGCCACCCCCAGTCTTACATGTTGTTAGGTGGTATCCATCTGAGTCTAATTCTTTCCCACAGTCACATCAAGGATGCCAAGCAGAAATCGCACAGAGATAATGCATGCCATGATGATGATGGTACTGTCAAGAGCCACACTCCTGCACCGTCTGTCTGTCCAATATTATATGTCAGTATATATGCCACAAGCTAAACTACAGTACATATACATATGTCTGTCTACCCATCTGTCCTGCTTGCATGCAATTGCATTTTCCCTGTTTAACGTAGTTGCTGCATGAGCACTACACCTATAATAGTACCTCTTCTCTTTGATACTTCCATTTCATGTTGTGCATGTTGCATACATCTTTGCATTGACAGCATCTCTTCACAACAATAATGGCCTTATTTTCATATTCAACAAATACTGGATTACATAAGTACAAAAAGCACCTGATTTGACAATTTGATGTTGTTCTCGTAATCCCTTTAGCTCCAACTGTCGTTGCGAAAGCAACTTCTGCAAACGTAATTGTTCACGTTGAGACACAAGAAGTGCAGCATTCTCATCACGGCCTAACAAATTCAACCCAATTCTGATACGATTCCCATCTTGATAGGTCATATCACACTGTTGCAACTTACCAGGAACAACACTGATCTTGGAAGATGCAAGATGATCACTTGCTAGTTGAACCTTTCTCTCCAACTCTTCTGCCGCCATATCGAGTGCTCTCTACACATTTAAAAAGGTCAAGTCTTGCACTGTAACCTGAACTATGAATGTCATATCATAGTCACCGTGATGGGATCGATTCATACTCATTTTAAGCTCTAGGGAGTTTGTGAGGCCGTAAAAATGTGGCTATCAGTCAATATTGGGCATTTATCTCTCTAGTTATCAATTAGTCATGCTACAATGTCCATGCATATCATGATATTGCATGTTGCAATTGCCCTTATGTCTAAACATCAAATTTTGTTCATGGCCCAATGGTAGTTACGAATGTTAATTAATTAACAATTTATTAATTTTGTATTGCTCAATAACATGTACCTATCCATAGCCAGTGTCCAACTATATCAAATGCAGAGAAACTAAATAGTTAGTCGTGGCAGTCTATCCAATATTGATAATCTATTGTAAGTTTGTTGCCATGTGCATGATAGGTATTACATCTAAACTGCAATTAACAGATTGACATGATGACCTTCTCTAAGCGGATGCTGCTGGCTGCTTTGTCTACCACCTCATCAATGCCAAACTGCTTTTCATCTAATCGTTTAGCTTGCTTAGCAAGATGTGCTGCATACTCGCTGATCTGTCTACATTGAACTTCCAGAGTACGAGCAGTTACGGCCAATTGGTCCAACAACACCTAGACAACAGAATATGCTAAAACGATACATGCAACATGTAACTATTTCACTGTTGACTACAAAAGTATTAATTTCCAAACAATTTCATTTACAATCAATTACATCATAGTGTGTGTGTGTGTATGCGTGTGTGTGTGTGTGTGTGCATGTGTGTGATGTGTGTGTGTGTATGTGTGTGTGTGTGTGTGTGTGTGTGTGTGTGTGTGTGTGTGTGTGTGTGTGTGTGTGTGTGTGTGTGTGTGTGTGTGTGTGTGTGTGTGTGTGTGTGTGTGTGTGTGTGTGTGTGTGTGTGTGTGTGTGTGTGTGTGTGTGTGTGTGTGTGTGTGTGTGTGTGTTGATGCATATGAAACTTGCTGGCAAAGGAAACAAAATTAGAAGACAATGAAAAATATTAATACTTTCTGTAATTTATTATGTAACGTTACATATATAATCAACATCTCCACCATATCAATCTCTACGACAATTTAATAAATTATTACCTTAACAACAATGTCTTCTAATCCCCTCTCATTTCCACTGTTTGTATTTGCATCCTCCAAGTAAGCATGGAGATGTCTAAACGAATCAGTCAGGAATGTTGCCAGCTGGTACATGGGACTTGCCACCAGACCAGCATCTTTAACAGCCACTCCTGCCTTCAAAACAGCATTACTGAGAAGCTGTAGGTCTGTGAGAACGACATGCATGCACTGAGGCTTAGACAAAGAGTACGGGTTGTCAGTAGAGATAAACGGAACAGAACGATGAAGAGGAGGAGGAGCTTGGAAAGGAGATGCAGCAAAGCGGTGCTGAGCAGTAGACGGGAAGGTTGTCGTACCACCTTTAGCACAAAAACAATGTGTGACATCAGCACAAAGAAAGTGTTTCAATTGCTCATCTATGGCTATCAAAAGTGCAGCCTGCCAAACACACACACACACACACACACACACACACACACACACACACACACACACACACACACCACACACGCGCGTGCACACACACACACACACACACCAATCAAATAGCCAAATTTTTCCATGATCCCACTAGCAAGTAGAAACAGAGGTAGCTGAAAACGTTAAAATTAATCCTCGCTGCCAGAGTCTTGGCATTGAAAGACGACTGTCTACTAAGCGTACTTTACACTGTGAACATCTTGAGATTCACAGTACACAAAACTTGATCCTATCATAGGCCTAGGAACACAGGCCTGTATCCAGATGGGGGTTCGGGGGTTCAGGGGGTTTCAACCCCCTCTTTTCCAATAGGCGTGGTTCAATAATTTCATATAATTTCATTAGAAAAGAGAAAATTAGTAATTAATGCTATAAATAACTGCTACCAGGTCAACCCCCTCTTTCAAAAATTCCTGGATCCGGGCCTGGAACACATGGGCCAAGAGGATCAGTTCGCCCTCAATAATTAACTTTAACTTTCCTGCCTCACTACAATTACATTACTCGAGTGCAATAATTAAACCATAATAATGTCGTACAAGATTGTAATGTTTAGTCTCCCAATACCTCAAAAACTTCCCACTCCGATTCAATTTACTTTATCTCAATAATCCAATTTACATCATAAAAAGTTTCATTCTTGCACAGTAGCATCCATGCCAAATGTATAAATAAAGAAACTAAATATATGACATTAACAAGTTTTATATGCTGTAGCTATAAATGCAAGCAGGCCTGTCTCTGCAAGAGATGGAATTCAAGGATAGACCTTGCAGTGTACAGATCGATGAAATATCAATACGAGCGTCGAGTAGAATGCCCACCTGCATTTGTCAAACCGTTTGCTTCTTCTCTGTTTGTGATCGTAGCGCGTTGTTCGTCACCCATCCAGTCCCAACCATCAATCCGGGCCCTAACAAACAACGCTGACGTTTTTGCCTTTTACCATGACAACGCATGGAACGCGCTTGCGTAGACCAAAACCTAACACAACTACCCGAGTTCCTACTACAAAACGAGCATCTTCACTGTGGTTGAGTACTACACCTACCGACACAGCTTCAGCTCTCGATTTTTTAATGGAGAACTTCTCTGTCGTCGTTCGCTTTCGCCCAACCAGCAACCAGTCGTCGATATCAACCACCCAACACCAATCCTGCATCGAATTCGACGACCACGACGACGACGTACTGACTCTGATCGACGCATTTCCGGACGAATCGCCATCCAAAGAGATCTACCATTTTCGACGCGTTGCCAAGCCTTCAGTCGATCAGCCAACGTTCTATAGATCTGTTGTTAGACCATTAGTGGAGAAATCTCTGCAAGGATACAATGGCACTGTTATTGCTTTTGGTCCATCCGGGAGCGGAAAGACGTACACATTGAGTGGGATAGCTGGGGCCAATGGAAAGGGTGTTATCGAGAGAGCGAGTGAGCAGATACTGAGCTGCATACGTCGATCGAGATCAGGAGCTGCAGGCAGTCTTATTGTTTTGGCGTCGTTCTGTCTCATACATCGAGAGATTGTGTCCGATTTGTTGTTGGATCGAGCCAGTGTGGCCACTCGGAGTTCGGACTCTCTGTTGGAGTCTGGAGAGATCGAGCCGAGGGACGGACTCGAGATCCGTGATGGCGATGTGATCGGACTCTCACAGCATGTCGTTCGGACTTCGAAGGAGGTAGAGGCTCTTGTCAGGAAGGGCAATCAGAATCGTTGTGTGATAGTCGAGCAGAGGGAAACGAGCGATTTGTCTCTATTTGATGACGAAGACGAGAGTCTGCGCAGTGCGGCCGCTCATACTGTGTTTTCGTTGACTGTTGAACACGCCGAAATGTCGAATTCGTTTGCGCCGATATCCGGCACATTGATGTTTGTAGATATGGCGGCGTCTGAGTCTCTTATCCTGCCGTCGTCGTCTCAAGCGTGGACTACTATGGAGAATGTGTCGCCGAGAAGAAGCAAGCTGTCGTTTGCTGATGCGTCTCTTCGTACGTTTGTGAAAGTAATTCGCACTTTAAATACGAACCATGTTGGAGGGTCTACTCAAATGGTCCCGTATCGAAATTCTGCTCTTACGTCGCTCTTGTGTGAGAGTTTGGGTGGCAATTGTAATACGGTCCTCATCTGTAATTTGTCGTCAAGTTGTTCTGAGTATCACGAGACTAAACATGCGATTACTGTAGCCCATGCAGCTACTGTAATAAAGAACACCGCAGATCGACGAGATCTTGCCGAGCATGCTCTCATGTCGGCATATCTACGTGAAATGAGACAGAAATATCGAGTAGTTATTACGAGAGAAGACTGCACAGAAAAAAGCATAAACAAGGATGAGACTGCAAAACAAATTGCAAGTCACGTTGCATCAGACATAGGTAATAATCGCGATGATAGACAAGATGGTCATGTGACTCGATTAAGCAAAGTCAGTGATACACCAATGACTTCTCAAGAAGCTGCTAATGCGTTGGCTGAAGCTGCAATTCAAAATGACGACGACAATGAAGATGAAATTATTGAAAGTGTAGAGGTCACACAAAGTGCACAACTTGACAATGCACAAATGCCTGCAAATAGTGAGACAATACACATAAACAAAGTTGGTGAAAGAACATGTAAGGATGATGGACGTGGTGCGGCCAATGCAAACAGTAAAGACACAGCCATAAATGTCTGTTCTGATTTTGTGTCTGAGTCGTTGCAAGATAGGAGCGGAGCATCTGTGGTAGACACAAAGTCTGCCAATAGCTCAGCAGACAACGTTAGTAACGAAGCAGCCAATGTAGTAACAAGTTCATTGTGCACACTAAACGGTGAATCTGGTGATGCGAATGTGCCTAATGATGTGAAAAGTGAAGACCAAGTGTATCCGTTTTCTTATGATGAAGAGATTGACGCAGATGACCGAAATGATGGTGTTCATCATAATGAAGCACAGGACGGTGTTGATGCAATTGATGCTTTAGTAGCCGATATGAGTAATATAGTAGACCAACCCGTCGATAACGTCATTGACAACGAGAGACCTACCAGTCATAAAGATTCAGAACTAGGAATCTCGTCAATGGCTCACGACACGAATAGTGATGTACCAAAAGTTGATATCAGCAAACAAGAGTCTGGATTCCTACCTATCACGTCAGAAATTACTAGTGGAGCTACCAAGACATTCGACGAGGTCCAGCTCACTAATTTCACGGACGTGGCCACTGTTGGAGGTCGATTAAGTCCATTGAGTGATAACATGTTTGAGAAGGTTGCTCACGAATCAACATCACAAGTAAATGCTTTAGTCGTTGTTGTTTGTCGTTGGTTATGCGCTTGTCTGTAACAGACGGAAAATGCTGTCGATTTTGAACATGATGTTGGTATGGAGAGACTCGTTCAGGCCATGTGTCGACCTGGCAGTGGTGTTCCCAGGACGTTTCATGGGACCAGACAAGATGATATACATAGAACTAAAGGTAAATGTTTACGAATGAAGATAGTCTGAAAAATAGCAAATAGTAGATCTAGAGGCACTGTATGACAGATAGTCTTGTAGTGTGTGGAGTATGTGCTGGTAATTCTTATGTAATTGGTATCACAACCCCTCTCCCCCCCCCGGACATCTGCTATTGTGCACAAGTAACTGACAGAAGTTATTGTGGGACATGCATTTGCATAGCTTCGACATTAGGCCTTCTTTTGCTTTTTGTGGTCCTTCCACGTGAAGATACAAGGTCACATGATTTAACCTTGTTGCCTCGTATGGAAGGACAACTGAAAGGAAAGGAAGGCCTAGTGTTGAGGCCAGCATTTGCATAAATAACTGTGCCACAAGACTACTGTTTTTCGCTTTGTTTTTCACCACATTAGGAGGGCTGTTATTAGGGGTGGGATATACTTGTGCTGTGGCACAGTTGATTATTATCGACGTGTGAAGCACTAGGTATAGTAGTGCAGGGGGTCGTGTGACGTACGACTGTACATACATACAACCTACTAGGTAACCACTTAACACGTGATTAAATAAATGTCCCGTATGTTTAATATGATGGACATTAATCAAGCTTCATAGCTATGGCACATGGAGGGTTTGCACTGTAGTGCTTCTTCATTTGTCAGCAGTTGGGGTTTCAGCAGTTGGGGTTACGGCAGTTGGGGTTTCAGCAGTTGGGGTTACAGCAGCAGGATTTACAGAGTGGCTCACTGAAGTGTGATGCTAATTTGTGCAGGAGATTCAGATTATTGTTGACCGAAAGGCAGGTGGGCAGAGATATGTATATGTACAGTACACGTACAGGCAAACATACAGATAGGTTGATAGGGTAACAGGAAAGAGACAGACAGACAAGAATAGTACACTGTACCTGCAACACGATTTATGTGCTCAAAGCAAAGTGATGGCCTAAAGTGACAATCAACTGTTTAATGGCTACACTTCTAATTAATTTTTGTTTCCACTGCCACGATTTGCATTTCTAGGTAGTGATGTGCTGTGTAGTGGAGCATCGCTGGTAGTGTGGATTTGGAATCATGTGGAAGGCATCCTAGATTCTCAAGAGGCGGAACAAGTGTGTCAGCACCTATTGGATAGTGGTGTCATATGCCATTCTGAAGGATCAAGGTACATGTCAATAAACTTGATATTCTGTAAAAACGTGTTGCAACTATTGCATCTTTGTTAGCGTGTTTGGTAATGCTGACACCTTATTCTACTACATAAGGCAACCGAGAGCTGCTCCATCAGCGTGGAAGACAGTAGAATTTGACAACAATAGGGAAGAAGTTGTCAATGGGTTAGAACGGGTACACAGTGCACAAAGTAGAGGTTCTTCATCTTCAAAGAAGATGTCAAACACTAGTTACAGGTACATGCTGAGGAAGGTCAATGAAGAAAACAAGAACTGTGATCGTAAGTGTTATGGTCTGTCTGCCTGCATGCCTTCCAATTCATTAGATATTGTTAGCTAGAGGGTTAGCATGCAAAGAAGATCTTAGAGTTTATATCAGCCATACTTATATGTTTGTGAATCATTAGAGGACAGTGTGCTTGAAGATTTTGTACCTGAAGATGAAGATGTCATCTTTTCCTCTCCGTCAAGACAAGACAAGTCGTTTCATGAGGAAGTGAGTCAGGCTATGTGATAATTAATCGTAGGTTATAACGTATTCAAACTTGATGCAAGCGTAAAGAAAGCCGAGACCCAACAATTTGTTTATCTCACGTACATTCATGAACTAATGTTGTCAATTAGGGTCATCATGGGTCATCATAATTAATTTATTAATAACTACTGAATATGTTGATCATCCTTTTATAGGCTGTCTCTTTAATACTTGTTTTTGCTCTAGTTATGACATTTGCACACTTGATGAAGTCACACAACTGTACCATCGTGCTTTCACAATGGGAACTCCCCACTCGTCTGAGCTGTAAATAGATGTTGATAGGAGCCATATCGATAAGTAGTTCATTGTAGCTTGTACGTGATGTGGAGTACAACACTCATAGACTCCTGCTAAAGTATTATTTAAAGTTCAGATAAGCGGAGAGTTTCCATTGTAAATGTAGTAAAGCAAGTATTTATTCGCATTTATCATGTCAAGTTTAGGAGATTTTGTTCTGCCACATATGTACACAGCTTTACAGTTAAACTCTTGAAAAAGTTTTAAATTTGTAATAAAGTCTATGTCATATAGGGAGTTATGATACCATCAAGGGTTTGGCAGGTGCATTGACAGCTTGAGATAGCATTGGATGCTCAGATAGTTTGGTTATTATTGAAGACTCAGCTTTGCATTGTGCCATGTGCATTCATTCCTACTATGTACTGTACTCTACCGTGTCAGTGTATAAACCAAAATATCCTTGCCCTATTAAACACTGATGATTAATTTCATTAATTAATTAAATCAATTGTAGTGAGTCTAAATTATTGCTTTTATTTTTTTCATTTTCTTCTTGTTTTAAGCGTCTAACCATGCCTATATAGTGTATATATTTCGTATGTTACAGGTGGAGGACACGACAGATGACTATGGTTTGGTTCAGCGTAGAGGAATCATTTTGAGTGAGCTTATTGACAGGTACAGTGTACAGCATCCACATTTGAAGTTGGTTTGGTGAAGGCAGTAAAGTTCTTTGTGTATACGAAGTATAAATGAAACACTGCATCCTCTGCACCATGCAGCTGCTACTGGAGAAAGAGCAGGCGTTCTACAGAATTTAGTGCTCATGTGATTTTGGATGGCCTTTTCATATGAAACCGTGTAGCTATGATCTGTGCTGGTAGGTGTGGAGTGGACTTGCGAGATAAAGAAGGACGGACACCTGCAATGTATGCCATTGTGGGAAACCAGGTAAATCATAAGATGTACTTTCATGTGGACACATTGGTTCTGTTGATGGTAGATACAGTTCATTAATCAGTATGGAGTTGAGTTACGGAAGGACGGGACCAGCATGTGGACACCATTTATGGTTTAGATGACTGTCTATCTTGAAGCCTCTGCTGTTTGTCAGGAGGCTATACAATAATTGCATGTTTTGTAAACTGGCCTTGGTGATGCAGTAAATGATGAGACAGGCAGTTAGGGGCAAGATGAGTTTACTACCAAATTGGAATTTTTTGGCACAGTGAAATGTTAATTGTCTTTGGGCAGATCAGATGTCTCAACTTACTTCTCCAGTGCGGTGCTGATGTACACACTACAGACAAGGCCGGTAACACACCATTGCTTTGGGCTGTTTATGGTGGCCATCATGCTGCAGTCGCTTCACTGTTGAAGAATGGAGCATTTGTTTCATTGCCAGACCCACAGGTATGATGAGTTGGTCAAATAGACTGTCTGTCTGTCTGTCTGTCTGTCTGTCTGCCTGTCTGTCTGTCTGTCTGTCTGTCTGTCTGTCTGTCTGTCTGTCTGCCTGTTTGTCTGTCTGCCTGCCTGTCTGTCTGTCTGCCTGCCTGTCTGTCTGTCTGTCTGTCTGTCTGTCTACATATATTTTCTATTTAAAATCAAACTTTTACATCATGAGCAACCTAACACAACAAGACCATTACGGTCTTGAAGCATACAAAATTACACTGTGCTTACGTTCTAATCTCGCTATGCTAATGAGTTTGTTTGAGACTACTTTTGCATTGCAACACTGTAGAGTCACTGAAATTATTGATCACCACTTGGTCTTGAAGTCAGTCTCATTTCGTCTTCCTTCTTCATCCTTGCACTTTTTGCCAGCTTGTTCAAATACCTAACTGCTTGTTTGCCCCAATGGCCAAAATGTTCGGGAACAAGAGGAATGACCAATGGGCAGGACCCTCTGGCAGCAGCTCAGAATTATATTTTACCTCTTTCTTCTCCTCCCGTTTCATTGCTGCTACTCCTTCTTCTCTGGAGGCTGCCTTCACTGAGCCAAACACCGTGGATGAGCCAAAGACACATCTAATTTGATGTCTGCACCTGAATCTGGGTCTAAAACAAGGATGTCCAACCTCTTGTCACTGTTGATGTACCTGTATGGTGGCTCTAGTTTGTGCGGCAAGTTGAGTTGAGAAAGGCAGTTAGACCATGCTGACACAATTGAGTTGTGAGTGTGCACTGGACCACCCCCAGTCTTACAAGTGATTAGAGCTGTCTGTCTGTCTGTATGTATGTATGTATGTATGTATGTATGTATGTATGTGGCTCAATTGGTTAGAGTGTGGAGTTGGAGATTGGAAACATCCGGGACCTTCGGGTCAGAGTTTGAGTGCGGGAGGGCCACATACATAAGTTCCCTTGGGCAAGGAACTAACATACAATTGCCTCTCTCTCCGGAGTGTCAGGTTCTGTCCAAGAAGCAAAGAAGAAGTTTACATATAGACAGTGATTGCTGATAGTGTTTCAATTGTATACTAGTATCGTAGATTGTATACTAGTATCAGAAAGTATAGTAGCAAGTACTTAGTAGTGTCTGCAGTAACCTGGGCCCTAAGGGTCCTTGTAACAAAAAAAAATGTATGTATGTATGTATGTATGTATGTATGTATGTATGTATGTATGTATGTATATGTATGGACTGGTTGTCCACAATGTTCATGAGATGTCTGATCACAGGGTTGCACAGCTCTTCACTGGGCGACACGAGTTGACAGTCCCAGATGTTTAGAGCTTCTTCTCAAGTACGTAGAATTATTATCACGTTCCTGTATGCCAACCTTGTAACCAAACATGATGTACACAAAGGCACTCAAAAGGAGAAGGCATCAATAATCAAGATAAGTCAAGTCTGACCGCTCTGCATTGGGCAGTAGCTCAAGACAAAGCAGTGTTCACCAAAATTCTCTTAAAACAGTGAGCATGGTATATTTACTTCAGTCCTTCATTTGTTAATCCCACGTATCTCTATATTATGCAGCTATGCTGACCCATGTGTCATTGATAGTGAGGGACGAACTGTTGCAGACTATGCCATTTTGAAGCAAGCATGTACAAGTCTGAAGGTCAGTAAAGCATGACAGATCATTGGTAGATAAACATTAATTGTTCAGAGGCCACAGTTTGGTGAAGACATACTTGCGTAAGACTGTGAGGGTCGAGAGCTTATGTCTCTAAACCGTAAACTCATTTATAGTGGGGAGTTTGTATGTTTCTTTTGTCTTGTGTTTGCAAAGTCACTGTCCATCTGGTGACGTGGTTTAGGTTTTGTTGGATCACCAACCAGACTTGCTTAGACAGCGAGGAACAAGTGGTTGGACTCCACTTCACTTGGCTAGTTCTCAGGAGTCTGCTGACTGTTTGCAGATTCTACTTGGCGTTGCTGGTCAGTTCTATGCAATAAGCAATGCAGTTGCTAATTGAAGTATTATTTGTGTTGCTGTTTGCAGCTATTCGTAGAATGGATATAACTTGTACTGACCTTCAGCTGGCCACTCCTCTTCACTGGGCCGTTCTGCATAATAGACCACAAGCAGTAAAGGTATGGGTATCATATAGTGACACAAAGAGACCTATAGGTATGCCTATCACAGTGAATGCTTCTGTTTTTCAGTTTCTTCTCAGTGGAGGTATTAATGAAAACTCCAGGGACTGCCGAGGCTGTACTGCATTGGATTATGCCAAAACTATGAATTTTGAAGTCTGCCAGCAAATCTTGGAAGCAGACAGCGCAGTGACACAATCAACAGATAACAGATATGCTACACTAAAGAGCAGCTGCAGTAGAAACACTCTGGGTGCAAGGCAAAACACAGGTTTAACTAAATCAAAATATTCCAGAGCAGATACAATAAAGGAACAAGAAACAGAAAAGGCAGTGACAGTTGCATCGAAGACTTGTAGTATCATCTAGTGTGACCATCTCTTTCACAAAGATTATTAACAGACATTCAATGAATCATCTACAATATGGAATGCTATGATTATAGGTATAAGTACAATAGGGTGACACCTATTAGCCTCATCCCCAGACTCTGGTAAGTGGACAAGACTAGCCAAGAGAGTCTGGGGATGAGGCTTACACTCATTAGCTGGACACACCTAGGAATGTGCCAGTTACAGTATCATGTGGCCACAAAATCAGTAGTGGAAAATCATAGTCAAAGCCAAAGTACAGACAAAAGTCAATGGCTTAATTCTTGCATAAATAGAGCTGATGATCGATAATGGCAACTTCTCAGTCTTGCTATGATAATTGCGGATGTCTATATGCTATGCACATGTAATGATAGCCAAAGCGCTATCAACATCACTTAGAGTGATGTTGATAGCGCTTGGGCTATCTTTAGCCTCGACGCTAGGCCGGCTACGTGGTGGAGCGCGCGATTATGCGTAGGGTTCACATGACCGGAAACGAAGGCTACCCAACACTCTCCCCATCAAACCTGTAGACATGCGGCGCTTTACTGTACTA
The DNA here is from genome assembly GCF_963422355.1 of Corticium candelabrum. Taxonomy (NCBI): domain Eukaryota; kingdom Metazoa; phylum Porifera; class Homoscleromorpha; order Homosclerophorida; family Plakinidae; genus Corticium; species Corticium candelabrum. Next base: position 4,108,790 of record NC_085094.1, read on the forward strand.
CCTCACCAGTAGTCATTTATAAACATACCTACCACTGAATTGTTGATGAGAGATATTGTGATGAAGGCCACCCGTGTATGTCGCCAGCATTCACTTCTGGCATGCATCCGTGTGGCTTTTCTGTTGACTTTAGACCGCCCCTCCTCTTCACCCGCTTCTGCTCGTTGCGTCGCAACGCCTCCTATTCAACAATGTCGATGAGTCTTCTCGGCAGCACCGCAGATTCCCATTCTCTTTCCGTCGGGCCAGGGCCAAGCAACCCAAGCTCACCGACCCGCCAGCAGAAGCTACGCCAACCGTCCCTATCGCGAATACCGTCATCTTCAAGTCTCCTCGGACCAGCAGCAGGATTGAAACGTCGCGGCTCGAAATCCAGCATCAGCAGTCTCTACTCATTCCAGAGCGGCGCTCTACGTGACAGAGAACGCAACCAGCAGAAACAATTCGAGCCAACATACCGCCTACAGCCGACGACTCAGTTCCCGACGAACGTCGTACGAGACATCATTGAGTCAACCTTCACTGAGCATTTGTCCGATCTACAGTACGACCCCAACACGTGCAGGCAGATGAGCAAGACGCTGAGTGAAATAATTAAGGCACGCGTGAAGAAACTAGGCCTGAAGCGGTATCGGTTTGTTGTGCTCGTGCATCTTGGTCAGCTCAGGGGGCAAGGGCTGAGGATTGCCAGTCGTTGTCTTTGGGATGTGGAAGTTGATAGTGAAGCCACGTGGAGTATGAAGAATAATTCGCTGTTTGCTGTTGGAACAGTGTTTGGCATTTATTATCACTAGAGTATGATATTGTATTGGTGATCCCACATACCACCATTCAAAACTGGTCATTTGTCTACTATGTACGTGATACCAATTTTGTTACACAATTCAGTAAGAGTATACATTGCTGTCATTCTTCCAGAGAATCTGCTCACTTGTGGTGTGGTCTGAAAATACCTAGCTTCACCTTGCTCGTCCCCTTGAGCCACCTCGCCCTCCTCGTCCTGTAACACAGTCAATTTACCATTAATCACTTACAACCTGGCAGTAGCAGTTTTCAAAAACCTACTACACATCGGGCCAACTTACATCAGTGCATATCTGGCGTTAATTATTAATTAATTAATTAATTAAGACTCAGATAGGCCTTCATGACTTACCCATGACAATTTCAAATTTGGTATGTAACAACTGTACCTGTACTCACTAGAATGTATTTTAATTGGATTAATTGAAAAATTAATTTGTTTTGGCAGAGAATGGCAGCTCAGACATTAAAATATAGTCACACAAAGTTGAACCAAAGCTCCACACAGGGATCCAGTAGATCTAAGTACAGTCAGTCAATGAGATAACAGTCAAACACCTTAGAAGGTGCAATGACATTACTGCCAACAAAGATAGTAAAATTGGAGGCATTCCTAGATAATCTGTTTTTAGAGCACAACTACATGTCCTCTGCACTTCCACTACCGGTAAATGCTTCACCACACATACACAGGCAGCCGGATTTAATCAACTTAAATTTACCATAAACGCTCAACCAAATCCATATCTCATATGTAAATTCCGTTACATACTGTATTTACATTATCAATGCCATTATCGTGTAGAGAATATATAGCATTCTTAGGGAAGACAAAATTATTCTCACCGCCTCTTCCTCCTCTTGCTCCCCGTCCACGACCTTTAAAAGCACAACAGTGAACGATCTACCCAAACTTAACCTGAAAAGACGGTACTGTACCTCTGCCTCCTCGACCACGCCCCCTTGCGAAAGCATCTTCTTTCACCATGTCAATCACCTTCAGAAAAAGACAGTCAGCCAGTGCTAAAGCATTAAATGACGCAACACACTTCGTCCGGTATTCTCAAGTATTTTATCGTGCTTCCCCGGATGTAACATTCTGCTATTCGCCAAAATTTGTCTCCATCCTTTGAAGTGCAGATCACCTCCTTCAGATAGATGTTCATCCAAAAGTCGCAACTGACTAGATGACCATTGTATGTCTCCCCATTCTTCAGCTCAACTAGCTGCATGAAACAGACAACCCAGATAGCAAACATAGATGCGGATCCTCGAAAGGAGTCTCACCATAGGATGACCCTGGGCTGTTTTCAGTAGAGACAACGGCAGCTGTAAATAACATTAGACAACGATCATAATATAAACTGAGTCTTTCAAATATCTAGCTTACCATTTTGACAATTGATATCAATATAATGTCGAAGAGACCTTCGTTCAAGGACAGTAGCACAGCCAGTAAAGCTCAGAAGATTTCTTTTGAGATGAACACGTTGTACAAGAAGAACGAGTTTAGACGGTCTCTTTCAGCGGCTTTCAGGTAATCTCTAGGTTTGCTTGTGTGTGCATGTAGGCTTGCTCATTATGCTCAATTATTTTTTCATAATTTTGCTCATTTCTCGTGGCTCCCCCATGGGTACGTCGTTTGTACGAGTATGCTCTAGAGAGTTTGGAGTTGTGCTTTCGAACTTTCGAATAGAGTGCGCGTTGAGCTTCCCGCGTTTGGAAGTTCAAGGCCTCTGCGTGCGTGTGTGCGTGCGTGCGCGTGTCAGTGTGTATACTGATCAATGACTTGACACTGTACTTATTGCTTTCATTGTTGTTTTTATCATTAACAGCTAAATTCAAGAGAATATACTGTAAATTAGTTTCACCGAATAACAAACTGGACATGCATATGTTTTGTGTATTTCAGAGAGCGCAGAACAATGGATGATGGTATGGTGTTCGTTCTCAAACACTACTACAGTAGCGTGTAGCAAATTGTATTGATGTCAAGATTCTGCTGGAGCAGTATTTTATCTCAATCCATTCCCATGTTGTGTCCTCGACAATTTCCTGCTAGATAGTACACTGTTGCTGCAACTGGAGACAGACCTAAGAGAAATGATATTTCATCAGAAAACAAATGACCTCTACAAGTTCCAGCAGGTACAGTGTACACTTGTTGGTATGTCTATTGAGTGACATGAAGATGCAAACATCTGTATTTGCTAGCTTTAATTAACCCTAGGCATAGCAAGGGTTATAGTAGTCATCTCACCTGAAGTAGCAACCGACTCGACGGAAATACCAACTCCACTCGATGGAAATACAGACTGGACAGAAACGACCATGTAAACAACTTGGAATGTATAGCATGCATTCACTGGTACAGTGTAGCGCTCGGTGGTGTAATCTCGACATATGTGGCGCGTTCGATTGGACTTTTCCTGCCTCTTCCAGAAGAGGCTCCGTGTGCACGCCCCTCTTCCAACTTCTACAGTTCTGCCCTATAGTCGAAAGAGCCAACTCTACCGACTCTGCTGATCGGAAGAGCACGCCCCTCTTCCAACCTCTACCAGCTCCTGCACTGCGCTGGTAGAAGTTGGAAGAGGGGCGTGTCTTCCAGACTTTTCTGAAAGAAGCTGGAAGAGCCCAATCGAACGCGCCCATGGTTGTTGGAGCTTGTCCACCAGTCTAGTCGGAGTCACGCAGGGCGTTCCAATTTTGATTACTGATCATAACTTTCGAGTGTACCTTCAAGGTCATAGTGAATGGAGGAGAGTAGCCTGAAACAAAGCGCCCAAGTGATTTACGATTTGATGGGCTTGTCCTTTCTCAGCCACCTGTATAAACAAGTGTTTGTGTGACTCAGCCATCTGTATAAACAATTTTTGGGATGCTTGTGTCTAGTGACATGCACCTGGTGTTAATTAATTTGTTCATGCTTTGCAACAACTGCTTGCTGTTGTTAACCCTAGGCGTTGTTGCAATTGGAGTAGTACTCAGTAGGTACACCCATGCCTCATTGTTGAGGCTAAAATCAATCATTGGGTGTTCTAGGAACACACGATTAGGTAAGTTTCCTGCTTTTCATTGCATTTGGAAGCACATTGCTAATTCTACTGTACAACCAAAAGAAAGTACCCCGAACTGGAAAGGGGTCAATTTCTCGTTGCCTAGGGTTCAGCACTGTTAGTGCTCTCTTTCATTTAATTATATACTTTAAGTAAATGTATTTTCTTGGTGTGAACGTTTTATGGTATGATTTATTTAGACCGATGATTTGCGAGAAAGTCAGAGTGTTTCTATTTCTTCACTAAGGTGGATTGTTTTTTCAACTGCAGTGAAGATATTTACTAATGTTTTTGTCAGAGAGTTTTTGATGTTGGATGTGAAAGACTGGATGAAAGAGGTGACCGGGATTCACTTGAATGATCATGTAGATGCTACATGTTCCATTTATAGATCAACAGGTAGAATGAGGACTGTGCTTCTTCATGCTTCCTTATGTTAATTGCATGTTGTAAGAAGCATCTAAGAATTAATAATCGAAACATTGATTTGTGACAATTGAATAGTAATTATGGTCTTTGTCTTGGAAGTTACTGTGTCTCATGTCGTTGGTTTTCAGATACACTTTTATGTCATGATGATGAACTGGAAGGTCGACGAATTGCTTTTATTTATTACTTTGTGAGAGATTGGGCATTATCAGATGGAGGTTGACTGCTTTTGTTTACTTGTATTGTCATTATGATTGCTAAAGTATTGTCTTAGGGACTCTTGACTTATTCTCTGCTGATGGTGTGTAAGTTGTGACCAAGGCAATCGTTTACATTTTTACAAATACTTGTTTTGTTATAGAGTGTGGGCAGCCGGATACTATTGCACTTTCTCTTGTACCCAAGTGGAATTCATTTGTGTTTTTTGAAGTGTCTCCAATCTCTTTTCATCAGGTATCACTTGCGATTCTCTTTGAATTTAGCACATTTCTGTACTTTTTTACTGTTGCTAGGTTACTGAAGTGCTAAGCAGCGACAAGAATCGCATGTCTGTTAGTGGATGGTTTTATGGAGAACCAATTGATTATCCTCAGCGGTTTCATGAAGCTGCTCCTTTAGCTGTGAAACCTAGGAAAGCCTTGGTACGTTGTCTAATGTAGTTACTGCAAGTGCTCTATGGTAACGTGTTAATCTGTAGATGGAACTTCTGTTTGACTGCGTGAATTCACGCTACTTTGATCCTGATGTCCAGGCTAGAATCCGTAGGCAGTTTGAAGAAGAATCAAGCATTGAATTACAGCATTTTCTATTGGTGCAATACATGTCACTGTGCAGTGATTTCTCTTGCTCATTGTGCTGCATGACCAGGAACATGTCTACAAGTCCCTGGTAGATGAATTGGAGGCAGTACCACGAAGATGTTGGAATCTAAAGGGACCAGCCAACAGGAGGTGAGCAAGTTTTGCTAAAGTTTGATACCGTACTTGCTTGATTATTACTTCACCCTCATAGTTGGACAGAGTCAAGGGTCAAGTATAGTCAATCTCACGTAGTCAGACCTTAACCCCGCTCTCATACTCAAGGTAGATACATTCATCTCATGGCATGAGGGTGGGTTTAAGGTCTGGCTACAGGAGACTAGGTCAAGTATGGGATGGGGCCTTTTTCAAGAATTGACACATAAAGTTGTTAATGGCGAAAATGATTGATTAATTAGGTTTCAAACCATCACCACTACCTAAAATATAGAAACCTTATCTTCTATGCTGTATCTGAGACATCAAAACCTTCAACTCAAAGTTGACAGGCATACACAAGTTAAAAGAATATCAGCATTTCTACAGACACAAATCTAGCAAACAGTTACTATGGAAAGCGCCAATTAGTAATCAAACGCGTATGGTACATTTCTTTAGCATTGGTAGACTTAAGTGGCTTTACAGACGTGTGGTGATAGGAAATATGAAGAACTGGATGACGCTGACGGGTTTGAGACCATTCTAAAGCTGTTTCAGTTGTTCCAGTCGGAGCCCATGTTTCTCCTTCTGTCTCAGTTAACTGGCCTTGAACTATCAGATGGCAGCTGTGTTGAGGAAGAAAGGGAAGATTCAGGCTGTGAGAACGCTAATGGTTACAACAGAGCTGATGAAACGGTTGAAGGTGGTTCTTCATGCGCTGGGTTGGGACCCTGCTGTGTAGAATGTGTGAGACGGTGGTCACATGGCTCTTATACCTTGTTGAGAGACATGGACAAAACAGACGAATATTTTCTGGATACAAGTTTGTTTGTCGCCAAAGAGGGTAGGACTGACATGATAGTGTGGCATCACTTAATTTGGCAATATATACATCAATGTTTTAGGCTGGGAAACTGACTATGGAGGCTTTGTCAGTTATATTGCACAAGATGAAGACGAAGAGGTGTGTGTGTGTGTGTGTGTGTGTGTGTGTGTGTGTGTGTGTGTGTGTGTGCGTGTGTGTGTGTGTGTGTGTGTGTACTGTGGCTCAATTGGTTAGAGAGTGCGTTTGGAGAATGAAAACATCCGGGATCTTGCAGGGTTGCAAGTTCAAGTCAGTGTGTGTGTGTGTGTGTGTGTGTGTGTGTGTGTGTGTCTGTGTGTGTGTGTGTGCGTGTGTGTGTGTGTGCGCGCACGTGTCCAGTCACACCGTGAATTGTTAGTATTCATAGTTACTGTATTTTACAGCTATTGTCTGCGATTCCAAAGCCGAACGTGCTAGCACTCGTATACCGAGACAAAGAAACACTAAAATTTGTCAAGCACATTAATTCATGCGCAACCACAAACGGTTATAGTGAGTACTTTGAAATATCTGTATCATACTGGGAATAGTAAATGTCACCTAATCTATTCAAATGTTCGTCTTCAACACATTTAACACTTCAAATGACTCCAACTTTCCCCCCTGCTTTTGTAAACTTCCTCACGCAGACGTCCAGATCCTCGTGTGTGTGTTGAGCAGACAGTACAACTCGTATACGGGCCTCTCCTGTACGGAAACACCAAACCAATCAAACCTTTCTGTACTCTATTGCCTAATGCAGCTTACCTTGAGGAACAACAGGGAAACACATGGAAGTGACCAACACACCTTCTTCTGTTTCCAATAATTCAATTATTAAATTTTTAGAAAGAGCACAAGAAGGAAGTTTCTTACCAAATAGCTGTTCCGCTAGTTTTTCTGCTTTTTCTGCGTCACCAACAAGCACTGGTACAAGAGGATGGTCGCCGGGCTGTAAAGAAATGTATATGATATAGTTATCGAAATAGAATTTGTGGGATAGTTGAGAATAACGGAACAACTGATACAAACACAATTAATTAATACTGTTTTGATTCGGTTTTTCTTGTACCGAATCGACGCAGACGAGATGAGTACCTTTTGTTACTTGGGACAACTCGGTCAAACGAAATAAATGAAATAGGTTAGGAATTAATTAATCTCGACCAGGCAGCATTCAAACGCAGCTGCAATTTATGTAGGTTCAATTAACCATGCACCGCTGGAGCTTACAATGATCTTGAAACCAACGTCTGCCATCTGCTTTCGGAAGTACTTGGCGTTGTCAGCAAGTTTGGCTACAAGAGGAGATCCAGACAGGAGGATGTCAAATGCCTGTAAGTGGAACAAGATAGATTGGTGGCTGTAAGATGCAGTCGTTTGCGAGATTTTGTTACCTTGATTGCTCCTGCTACGACGGAGGAAGAGAGTGTGCTCGAGAATATGTACGGTCTGGATCTTTGGCGCAGGAGTTCGATCAGCTCTTTTGGTCCGCTTGTGTAGCCTCCTAGAAACGTGACATTGTGGATTGATAGTCGGCGTCTCATTGTCCGCTTGCGTTTCTAAGCGTTTGTCGTCGTTGGTGAGTAGTGTACCTACATATCTACTCTGTCTGTCATGTGTTTACCCTGTCGTGTTTTTGCTTTCATCTAAGGAGGTAATACCGTACTGATTAACTTTTCGTAGCTATACCTTCCTAACTCTGCCAATGTATTATGATGCTGTCTGGGCTCTAGCTAAAACTCTCCAAGAACTACTTCCTGGTCTATATTGCTCTGACTATTTCCACCCAATACACCCCTGTTTCATTGTTGTTAAATTGGGAATGTCTTTCTTTCTCTGCCTGTGTACTGTAGGTCTTTCTCTCACTGTTTGTTTTACGACTGTATTATACTAGTCATGCGCGGACGGTCATTATTATGTTTTAATTTACGTCGACAGCAGATGCATGGTCTTACCTGATGCTCCACCCAACGCTTTTCCGATGCTGGAATTGACAATGTGAACACTGCCAGGAATGTTCCAATATTCTACTGTGCCCCTGTCAATGAATTTCGTACTCACATGACATACGCATTTAGAGGCGTTTTACAATAGCACCTTCCAGTTTTTCCGATTATTCCGGTGGCGTGACACTCGTCGATGAACACTAATGCCTTGTACTTTTGAGCCAGGTCACATATGTTTCTATCAAATTTGACAAGTGACGCGACAGTTTTTTAGGTGGTCCAACCATTTTTCACCTCAGAGGCGCTACCTCGCCGTCCATGCTGAATACACCATCTGTAGCAATAACACGCAACTTTGCGTCCTGGCAGCTGGACAGCTTCGCCTCTAGATCTGTGAAAGATTTGATACAGTGATGTCACACTCTCTCCATGTTAAAATGTGTCATACCGCTCAAATCAACGTGCTTGTAGATAAGCTTTTGAGCTTTGGACATTCGGATGCCGTCTATTATGGAAGCATGATTGAGGCTGTCACTCAAAACAACGTCGTCTTTTGTAAGCAACGCGTCGAACAATCCTGCGTTGGCGTCAAAACAGCTAGCGTAGAGAATGGCCGCTTCATGTCCATGAAACTCGGCAATTTTTCTCTCCAGTTCAACGTGGATATCCTGTAACAGAAAATCTATGTGCGGGTTGGAGTCCTTTTGTATTGTCATTGTAGGAACTTACGAGTGTACCGGAGATAAATCGCGCCGATGCTGCCCCGAGGCCTCGTTTTTCCAGACCTTCACGACTCGCCGCAACAACTTGTGGGTGTGTCTAAGAGACCAAAACGTACCGTTGATAATTTGCCTGTGTTATCCATATCTCGTTCTCACCGCGAGTCCCAAATAGTTGTTAGACGACAGGTTGAGGACCGATTGCTGGTGTCCGTCGATGGTGACTCGAGGAGCTTGCATAGACGCAAGAACTCTTTCTCTCATGACTCGATATCCGGCATCTCGGATTCCTCGCATACGTTCGGTAATGCGCTTCTTCAAAATCTCTTCAGCGCAGCAGTCTTCGATTTTTCTGTACACCCGCGAAAGAATTAGTGCCTTTCAGAGCGAGATTTTAACTTATCTAAGGCGTCATCGCACTTTGTGATGGAAGCGGAATCGTCATCAGTCAGAAGTCTAGTCATTTTCACCGCGGCTAGGAGACAACGTCGATAATAAGACAGAAAGGGGCAGATTGGTACTGCATGAAAGGCACACGCTGTTTTGCGTAGCTTTAAAGGCATGCAAACAGCTGCATCCGAGTCGTCGCCTTGAATTTGTTTAGCAGCTGCTGAAGGTGCTAACGAAGTCTTTACTGCGAGTGTATTTGGCGTGGAGTTTCAGTGCGTGCTCGCGTTCGGGTCGAAGTGCTTGCGTCGTTGCCGTCTGTCGCGTAGTTTGCGTTCACCGAGTTCTGATGGTTGCTTGTAAGCGTCTACGGCAACGTTTGCGGCAGATGTTTGAAATTGCACTTTCTAGCGAAGATGGAGTGACAATGATGTCATTGTGACTGATTCACTAATTGAAGATTGCCAGCCAAAGAGTTCATCTGTTGTTTTTGGGCTACGTGTGTTCACAGATACACGTCAGTGTAATGACACTCGTGCACACTTACCCCAGCTGATTACAGCTAACTTGAAGCAGTTGCGTCTAGTTGCTATATAAAGAAGGCTTGAGTTTTGTGTTGTCCGGGAATCACGGTCACACGAAATATCAGATCGATATCGAACGAGTTTCCTTCGCAGTCAAGCTTTAGTCCACTCAGCAACTCTCGAGTCTCCTTTCGAGGAATCGACTCCGACTAAAGCAATTTGGTTCTATAACGCCGCTTTGCTAAACGTCAAAACGGTTCACGGGTTGATGGTCACCGACCGAGTCGAACAACCTGTTTCTTGTTCAGGCAGCAACAAGGAGATACCACACGTTGTGGTCTATCCCATCACACAACAGCTAAATTATTGAGCAAGCCCGGGCTCAAGACGATCATTTATCGACTCTTCCTGCACCCTCCGAAAACCCGTCGTATACACCTCTAGAACGCATGCAATGAGGTCTACGACTTGTTTATCGAATAGACTCACCAAAGGCTAGTCTATGCATGAATGTAACTTGTTTTTCTGTTGGAGTTTTCTTTAGGAATCATTCTATTACAATTAACTCATCAGCACAATTAACTTTAGTAACTTAGAGTAAGTCAGTACTGCATGGCTACATATGCTCACTCGCAGAGTCTATTCTCTACTATGCAAGCTAATACATTCATATACACCTACTAGTAGATACACTTTGGCATTTTACGTATGTTGACACTTCAAGGGGAGATTGGAGGGAGGGAGGGAGGGATGAGGGAGTGAGGAAGGGAGGGATGAGGGAGTGAGGAAGGGAGGGATGAGGGAGTGAGGAAGGGAGGGATGAGGGAGTGAGGAAGGGAGGGATGAGGGAGGGAGGGATGAGGGAGTGAGGGAGGGCTGGAGGAGGGAGGGAGGGAGGGCTGGAGGGAGGGAGGGAGGGAGGGAGGGAAGAGGGAGGGAGCTAGGGAGGGAGGATGGAGGGAGGGAGGGAGGAGGAGAGCTCTTTTATATAGTAGAGTATTTAGCATATGTATTCACAAAATCGGTACACGTAACTGGAATTTCAGAGTTACAAGTTATCGGCACAATCTTTGAAAATCGAAGTACAATCAAACAGTACTAATGGTTACACTCTACTCACAACTATCTAAAATTATACACTCACATGCATGCATATATTCCGTAAGTGACACTTAAGTTAATTCCAACCGGTAAGGCTTACTCGCTTACTCGCGAACTCGGTAAGCCTTTTTCAAGAATTGACACCTAAAGTTGTTAATGGCGGAAATGATTGATTAATTAGGTTTCAAACCATCACCACTACCTAAAATATAGAAACCTTATCTTCTATGCTGTATCTGAGACATCAAAACCTTCAACTCAAAGTTGACAGGCATACACAAGTTAAAAGAATATCAGCATTTCTACAGACACAAATCTAGCAAACAGTTACTATGGAAAGCGCCAATAGTAATCAAACGCGTATGGTACATTCCTTTAGCATTGATAGACTTAATTGGCTTTACAGACGTGTGGTGATAGGAAATATGAAGAACTGGATGACGCTGACGGGTTTGAGACCATTCTAAAGCTGTTTCAGTTGTTCCAGTCGGAGCCCATGTTTCTCCTTCTGTCTCAGTTAACTGGCCTTGAACTATCAGATGGCAGCTGTGTTGAGGAAGAAAGGGAAGATTCAGGCTGTGAGAACGCTAATGGTTACAACAGAGCTGATGAAACGGTTGAAGGTGGTTCTTCATGCGCTGGGTTGGGACCCTGCTGTGTAGAATGTGTGAGACGGTGGTCACATGGATCTTATACCTTGTTGAGAGACATGGACAAAACAGACGAATATTTTCTGGATACAAGTTTGTTTGTCGCCAAAGAGGGTAGGACTGACATGATAGTGTGGCATCACTTAATTTGGCAATATATACATCAATGTTTTAGGCTGGGTAACTGACTATGGAGGCTTTGTAAGTTATATTGCACAAGATGAAGACGAAGAGGTGTGTGTGTGTGTGTGTGTGTGTGTGTGTGTGTGTGTGTGTGCGCGCGCGCGTGTGTGTGTGTGTGTGTGTGTGTGTGTGTGTGTGTGTGTGTGTGTGTGTGTGTACTGTGGCTCAATTGGTTAGAGAGTGCGTTTGGAGAATGAAAACATCCGGGATCTTGCAGGGTTGCAAGTTCAAGTCAGTGTGTGTGTGTGTGTGTGTGTGTGTGTGTGCGCGCGTGCGCGTGCGCGTACGTGTCCAGTCACACCGTGAATTGTTGGTATTCATAGTTACTGTATTTTACAGCTATTGTCTGCGATTCCAAAGCCGAACGTGCTAGCACTCGTATACCGAGACAAAGAAACACTAAAATTTGTCAAGCACATTAATTCATCCGCAACCACAAACGGTTATTGTGAGTACTTTGAAATATGTGTATCATACTGGGAATAGTAAATGTCACCTAATCTATTCAAATGTTCGTCTTCAACACATTTAACACTTCAAATGACTCCAACTTTCCCCCCTGCTTTTGTAAACTTCCTCACGCAGACGTCCAGATCCTCGTGTGTGTGTTGAGCAGACAGTACAACTCGTATACGGGCCTCTCCTGTACGGAAACACCAAACCAATCAAACCTTTCTGTACTCTATTGCCTAATGCAGCTTACCTTGAGGAACAACAGGGAAACACATGGAAGTGACCAACACACCTTCTTCTGTTTCCAATAATTCAATTATTAAATTTTTAGAAAGAGCACAAGAAGGAAGTTTCTTACCAAATAGCTGTTCCGCTAGTTTTTCTGCTTTTTCTGCGTCACCAACAAGCACTGGTACAAGAGGATGGTCGCCGGGCTGTAAAGAAATGTATATGATATAGTTATCGAAATAGAATTTGTGGGATAGTTGAGAATAACGGAACAACTGATACAAACACAATTAATTAATACTGTTTTGATTCGGTCTTTCTTGTACCGAATCGACGCAGACGAGATGAGTACCTTTTGTTACTTGGGACAACTCGGTCAAACGAAATAAATGAAATAGGTTAGGAATTAATTAATCTCGACCAGGCAGCATTCAAACGCAGCTGCAATTTATGTAGGTGCAATTAACCATGCACCGCTGGAGCTTACAATGATCTTGAAACCAACGTCTGCCATCTGCTTTCGGAAGTACTTGGCGTTGTCAGCAAGTTTGGCTACAAGAGGAGATCCAGACAGGAGGATGTCAAATGCCTGCAAGTGGAACAAGATAGATTGGTGGCTGTAAGATGCAGTCGTGTGCGAGATTTTGTTACCTTGATTGCTCCTGCTACGACGGAGGAAGAGAGTGTGCTCGAGAATATGTACGGTCTGGATCTTTGGCGCAGGAGTTCGATCAGCTCTTTTGGTCCGCTTGTGTAGCCTCCTAGAAACGTGACATGGTGGATTGATAGTCGGCGTCTCATTGTCCGCTTGCGTTTCTAAGCGTTTGTCGTCGTTGGTGAGTAGTGTACCTACATATCTACTCTGTCTGTCATGTGTTTACCCTGTCGTGTTTTTGCTTTCATCTAAGGAGGTAATACCGTACTGATTAACTCTTCGTAGCTATACCTTCCTAACTCTGCCAATGTATTATGATGCTGTCTGGGCTCTAGCTAAAACTCTCCAAGAACTACTTCCTGGTCTATACTGCTCTGACTATTTCCACCCAATACACCCCTGTTTCATTGTTGTTAAATTGGCATGTCTTTCTTTCTCTGCCTGTGTACTGTAGGTCTTTCTCTCACTGTTTGTTTTACGACTGTATTATACTAGTCATGCGCGGACGGTCATTATTATGTCTTAATTTACGTCGACAGCAGATGCATGGTCTTACCTGATGCTCCACCCAACGCTTTTCCGATGCTGGAATTGACAATGTGAACACTGCCAGGAATGTTCCAATATTCTACTGTGCCCCTGTCAATGAATTTCGTACTCACATGACATACGCATTTAGAGGCGTTTTACAATAGCACCTTCCAGTTTTTCCGATTATTCCGGTGGCGTGACACTCGTCGATGAACACTAATGCCTTGTACTTTTGAGCCAGGTCACATATGTTTCTATCAAATTTGACAAGTGACGCGACAGTTTTTTAGGTGGTCCAACCATTTTTCACCTCAGAGGCGCTACCTCGCCGTCCATGCTGAATACACCATCTGTAGCAATAACACGCAACTTTGCGTCCTGGCAGCTGGACAGCTTCGCCTCTAGATCTGTGAAAGATTTGATACAGTGATGTCACACTCTCTCCATGTTAAAATGTGACATACCGCTCAAATCAACGTGCTTGTAGATAAGCTTTTGAGCTTTGGACATTCGGATGCCGTCTATTATGGAAGCATGATTGAGGCTGTCACTCAAAACAACGTCGTCTTTTGTAAGCAACGCGTCGAACAATCCTGCATTGGCGTCAAAACAGCTAGCGTAGAGAATGGCCGCTTCATGTCCATGAAACTCGGCAATTTTTCTCTCCAGTTCAACGTGGATATCCTGTAACAGAAAATCTATGTGCGGGTTGGAGTCCTTTTGTATTGTCATTGTAGGAACTTACGAGTGTACCGCAGATAAATCGCGCCGATGCTGCCCCGAGGCCTCGTTTTTCCAGACCTTCACGACTCGCCGCAACAACTTGTGGGTGTGTCTAAGAGACCAAAACGTACCGTTGATAATTTGCCTGTGTTATCCATATCTCGTTCTCACCGCGAGTCCCAAATAGTTGTTAGACGACAGGTTGAGGACCGATTGCTGGTGTCCGTCGATGGTGACTCGAGGAGCTTGCATAGACGCAAGAACTCTTTCTCTCATGACTCGATATCCGGCATCTCGGATTCCTCGCATACGTTCGGTAATGCGCTTCTTCAAAATCTCTTCAGCGCAGCAGTCTTCGATTTTTCTGTACACCCGCGAAAGAATTAGTGCCTTTCAGAGCGAGATTTTAACTTATCTAAGGCGTCATCGCACTTTGTAATGGAAGCGGAATCGTCATCAGTCAGAAGTCTAGTCATTTTCACCGGCTAGGAGACAACGTCGATAATAAGACAGAAAGGGGCAGATTGGTACTGCATGAAAGGCACACGCTGTTTTGCGTAGCTTTAAAGGCATGCAAACAGCTGCATCCGAGTCGTCGCCTTGAATTTGTTTAGCAGCTGCTGAAGGTGCTAACGAAGCCTTTACTGCGAGTGTATTTGGCGTGGAGTTTCAGTGCGTGCTCGCGTTCGGGTCGAAGTGCTTGCGTCGTTGCCGTCTGTCGCGTAGTTTGCGTTCACCGAGTTCTGATGGTTGCTTGTAAGCGTCTACGGCAACGTTTGCGGCAGATGTTTGAAATTGCACTTTCTAGCGAAGATGGAGTGACAATGATGTCATTGTGACTGATTCACTAATTGAAGATTGGCAGCCAAAGAGTTCATCTGTTGTTTTTGGGCTAGGTGTGTGCACAGATACACGTCAGTGTAATGACACTCGTGCACACTTACCCCAGCTGATTACAGCTACCTTGAAGCAGTTGCGTCTAGTTGCTATATAAAGAAGACTTGTTTTGTGTTGTCCGGGAATCACGGTCACACGAAATATCAGATCGATATCGAACGAGTTTCCTTCGCAGTCAAGCTTTAGTCCACTCAGCAACTCTCGAGTCTCCTTTCGAGGAGTCGACTCCGACTAAAGCAATTTGGTTCTATAACGCCGCTTTGCTAAACGTCAAAACGGTTCACGGGGTGATGGTCACCGACCGAGTCGAACAACCTGTTTCTTGTTCAGGCAGCAACAAGGAGATACCACACGTTGTGGTCTATCCCATCACACAACAGCTAAATTATTGAGCAAGCCCGGGCTCAAGACGATCATTTATCAACTCTTCCTGCACCCTCCGAAAACCCGTCGTATACACCTCTAGAACGCATGCAATGAGGTCTACGACTTGTTTATCGAATAGACTCACCAAAGGCTAGTCTATGCATGAATGTAACTTGTTTTTCTGTTGGAGTTTTCTTTAGGAATCATTCTATTACAATTAACTCATCAGCACAATTAACTTTAGTAACTTAGAGTAAGTCAGTACTGCATGGCTACATATGCTCACTCGCAGAGTCTATTCTCTACTATGCAAGCTAATACATTCATATACACCTACTAGTAGATACACTTTGGCATTTTACGTATGTTGACACTTCAAGGGGGAGATTGGAGGGAGGGAGGGAGGGATGAGGGAGTGAGGGAGGGAGGGATGAGGGAGGGAGGGAGGGAGGGATGAGGGAGTGAGGGAGGGAGGGATGAGGGAGGGAGGGAGGGAGGGATGAGGGAGGGAGGGAGGGATGAGGGCTGGAGGGAGGGCTGGAGGAGGGAGGGAGGGAGGGCTGGAGGGAGGGAGGGAGGGAAGAGGGAGGGAGGGAGGGAGGATGGAGGGAGGGAGGGAGGAGGAGAGCTCTTTTATATAGTAGAGTATTTAGCATCTGTATTCACAAAATCGGTACACGTAACTGGAATTTCAGAGTTACAAGTTATCGGCACAATCTTTGAAAATCGAAGTACAGTCAAACAGTACTAATGGTTACACTCTACTCACAACTATCTAAAATTATACACTCACATGCATGCATATATTCCGTAAGTGACACTTAAGTTAATTCGAACCGGTAAGGCTTACTCGTCAAGACATTTTGTACGTTTAAACACTAGAGCCAATATGAAATTTGCCAGAGCAAAACTTGTCACAAACCGAAATACTGATCGACGTGTGCTTTTTAGTCTGTGAATAAACGAGACTCTTCGGTGTCATTTGATGTTGCTTCGTTGTACGGTGTGAACAGTATTTCCGTGTCTTCCAACACTTGCTTGACGGATGATCGTTTTAAGCAGCACGCATTGCATAACGTATAATCGGCCTTGTAGACTGCAGCGTGTCCTTTCACGCGCACGAGCATTACACGGCGGCGACATAGTAAGTGGTTGCAGCAGCAGTGTCTCAGTCTACTACAGCAAGTTACTGAGGCAATTGTATAGATCAGAGGATTAGCAACAGTTATCGCAGCAGTCAATATGAAAAAGGGTTCCGAAGAAATGGGTGAGACACTTCCATTATAAACAGTCTTCATGTTAGCCACTGTGTATAAACCAATTGCAAATCCAGGCAGCCACGTGCAAACCAAATTGAGTACTGAAATGATGATGAGTCGAATACGTAATCGGTCGATTTCGTTATTTTCTGAACTGTTAGGAAAGATGACCTTGTGCTTTCTCAAATGTGAGCACAAATAGATGTAGAGAACAGCAACGAGTAGAGACAACGCTGCGTTTATTCCAACCATAGGTATGAGATATTTGTATAACTCAGAGTCATCGATAGAATTGACGCAGCCAAATATGACAATGAGCGAAAACTCGTTCACATTTTGTATTGGTTGTGGTAACCTGTTGTGCTGTTTGTATTGCCAAGTCACTATAGCAGCATACGTCGCCGAAAATACCCAAGTGAAGACCAGGTATCCAGTAAAGAATCGGGAACATCTGCGAGGTTGGCGCCGGAATTGGCAGAAAATGCGGAGGGCGATTCCGGTACATAGAAGCATAATGGCGCTTGAACAAAAGTAAGCCAGGAATGTAATACTTAGACAGAGTATCTCGTCTGCTCTTGTGGTATTGATTGGTGTGTCCTGCCTCACTTGTGCAAACACCGGATAGGACAACATTACTTCCTGCAGCAGGAAATGAAAGCACATACAGAGATCGGCGACAGCAAGGCTGATGATAAGACCAGACAGAAGGTTTAGTCGCGATTCCTTCTTCCTACAGCGCCACACAATCACAACGACGTTCGCAAGAATACCTGCAACGATCATAGCCCACATGGTGATGTGGTAGAACCGAGACGTTACGCCAGTCACAGACGTAATGTTAGTCGCGTTTGCCATTGCTCAACTATCCGGGTATTGGTAGACGAGCAAACACTTACACGTCTGGAGAGAATTTTAGAGACAAAAGGTGGAGTTGGGCGGTACTAGCCTCGTCCCCAGACTCTTTCGTGCTAATCTTCAGCAGGAAAAGCGCTTTGCGAACAACACATGTAGGAACCTTACGTAACAGTTGACGACGGTCTGCTAGAGTTGATGAAGAAGAGATGCATGCGTAGACAGTGTAGGGTTAGATAAATTGTTGTCACAGTACAGTACTGTCTGTTCGGAATTCGTAGAAATGGTTACTAAATTGTTTTTTTAGCTATTAGCTAAGAAATAGATGTAGGGATAGTAACACCTCCACACCCAGGAAGTCTTTCATGAGTTCCACATGTGCCGTGACCTTCCGTCACTAGACTTTCATTTCCTCCTATCACACGCACGGTTTGGTACCAGAAACAAGATCTCTAGATAATCTATGAACCAAAGCCAGACATCATTAGTGAATCCTTCCAACACACTAAATGTAAATATAGGATTCACTAGCTATAGCTAATGATCTGACTTTGGTTCATACTATCTATCTTGTTTCTGTTACTTTTTATACAATCCCAGCCTAAAACGCTACCTAGTTATAGACGTTAGTTTGAGTTCACAATAGGTGACGTCACAATAGCAATAGTCTCACGACTTCAGGCTAGGCAAAGTACTGCGCCAGTAGAGGGCACTGGCTACCGCGAAGAGCACTAGTTGCTTTTCAAAAGTGAGAAACGGTCGCGGGCTCAAAGAGGAGCGGCTAGGAGCGGCAGTTTGGTAGTGCGCGAAAAACAAACTTCGGTGATGTTACAAATATTCAAGATGGCGTCGACCAGTAAACCACTTTGGCTTCAGAAGTTTCTAGAGATAATGGGTGCTTTCATACTGACCTTAGGTTAACCTAGGTTAGGCTAGCTGAATAACCACTACATATATGCAACATGTAATTACTGCATGGGTAATAGACCTTTTCACAGGGCGTGGCACTATCGACGTCATCGCCTACCGCGCGCCGATCTGGTTCGCTTTTGATGCATTGGCGTTTGTTAACCGCGTGAGTCTAGGGCCGTGTTTCCACTAGCTGCACCTTAAACTAAAACGCATTTAAAAACTAAACCATTTCAAGAAAGCGACTGTTTCCACTAGGAACTTGCACATCCGGGATGTACAAAGCAAACTGTGCATGAACGCCGTAATTTGAAGTATTGGGCTGCTCTGTCGCCAAGTCAGAGCAACTGTTGGTTGTCACTGATTCAGCATCTGGTGGTAGGAGTTTGCATGACGATGACCAAGGACACCGTCTTCTCTCTCTCCGTAGCTGCTGATTCTTTCCCCAAGTTAGCGACCCTTACATCTTCTAGGGCAATCCTATCCCAGTAAGAGAACAAGACCCGTCCCTCTTAAGCTTCTTGAGCTTCCTGAAGAGCAATAACGTGCAAAGCTGCCGATATGTTGTTAACACTGCGAGTAGAAGAGACATGTATCTATTAGTTCAAGGTACAGACAGTGAACTGTGGTGCCGTCGAAAGGAGAAACCGCAGACAGTAAACTGTGGTACCGTCGAAAGCAAAAACCGGCGGCTGTCCGATATTTGATGAGCGTGTCCGATCTACGGGAAAAGCAGCGGAAGTTCTATTTTGTCACCGTGAACAGCAACACACCAAGTGATCAATCTGAATCTAGCACGCCGTGTTACCGTGTGACTACTCTCTACATTCATGCCTTAGATACATGAAATCTTTGTCTGGTTTCCGTACGCCAGTGTCCGATATTGGGGAGTGTCCGATAATTGATATTAGACTCTACACGTACCTGAAAATGATTTAAAGTCACAGCTTGTCAAGATACGGTATAGTATCTAGGAACTTCGCGTCAAAGTATTGCTTCATGAAGTGTATTTTACTGTAAGTATACTGAATGTCATAAGTTTACTATGTTTGTTCACCTTTTGTCTGCTTATTGATATTGAATATATATTAAAATTGTAGACAATGAAAACGGTATTTTTAATTAATTAATTAATTAACAGACAGCAGATTCGTCGATAGTTTCGCGTTGCCCGGAAACGTTTCGCTGGCAGGCGTGTCCAAAAACACAAACAACTTTGACTAAATTTTGTGGACTGTGGCACAGCTATTATATCTAATAGTTGCTAATAAATGTTGGCTAGTGCTGCAAAGTATGTCTCAATCTTCTGAGAAACGAATAAATACTGAAAGCCTGCATTTATTATGGGTCTAAATAATTATTATTTAGAAACCTCCACAGATTTGAACTACAGCATATAGGTACGCTAGATTGGCATTTCAAAGTAGAGTATTACCCGTCGAAATATTTGTACTGTACACTACAGTACAGCAATACTAAGAGTATTAATATCAACGCTTGCAACTTGCACGCGCCACACGTTGTGACGACACAAAAGCACGCCACAATGCCCACAAACACGTCTCGAGGCGATGGTGTAGATCACAGGATTAGCTGCAGCAATCAAAAGGAGAAATGGTTCGAAATAGACTGGCGAAAAACTGCCGTCCTAAATCGAAACTCCTTCTTGTTCTGTATACAGAAACAATACAAAAGCAGGGCACCACGTGCAAAACAAATTGAGTATCCAAACGACAATCAGACGAATCCTACCGTAATTGATTGAAGTGTTGCAAACGTGCACGATGCTGTACTTTCTCAGATTCAGGCACAAAGTGATGTAAAGCCCAACGAGTAGAGACAATACAGCGTCTAATCTAATAATAAACGACATACACCTGTACAGACTAGGATTGTCGATGGACTCGACGCCGCCAACTAGGACGACGAGAGAAAGTAGTCGTACACTCTTGTCTAAGAATGAATGAATGAATGGTAGTGTGACATAGGGGTTCTTGGCCCTGGTTAGTTTCTTGTAGACATTTATCTGTTGTGATGGCAATATCTCTCAAATATATATAAATGAATGATATATTTCTGTCGCACCTAAAAGATATGTATACGACTGTGGTAATCTGTTGTGCTGCTTGTATTGCCAAGTCACCACTGAAGCAAACACCGCAGAGAACAAACACGAGAAAAGTAGATAACCGAAAAGGAAGCGAGAACACGTGCGAGGTTCCCGACGAAATTGAAAGTAGATGCGGACGGCGATTCTTGTGGATAGAAGCATGACGACACATCCACAGAAGTAAGACAAGAATGCAATGCTCAGACAGAGACCTTAAGCTTCGTCTACGCTTGCGCTAGTCAATCCGCGTTCCGTGCGAACACTGGGTAGGCCAACATCGCTTCTTGCACCAAGTAATGAGAGCACACGCAGAGATCTAGATCTGCGACGGCAAGCCTGACTATAGAGAGAAGATTTAGTCGTGATTGTTTGTTCCAAGAGCGCCACACAATTACAAAGACGTTTCCGAGAATGCCTGCAACGACGACGACCCACTTTAATATTGTGATGTGGTAAGACCAAGATGTCACTTCAGTCACAACAAATGAGTTTGTCCCGTTCGCCATAGGTAAATCAAGTAACGACAAGAGATTACACAGACATGCAGATGTGTCAAACTTTCTGAAACCGACAATTAGCTAAAGCCAATGCGTTTTAAGTTTTGCATAGCCTGCCCCTCCTCCTTCGTCATACTTCCGGCGTAGAAGGGTCTTGGGCCAGAGGCGTACATGTACGGTCGGGGGGGGAAGGCACGAGACCTGCCGAAGATTTGGGGCGTGGCAACTCACCCTGTAAATACATCTTGCTTTCTCTAGGGTGCGGGTCTTGTCAGCATATTCAGCTCATTTCCCGAGTTTATAATAATAATAATAATAATAATAATAATTTATTTTTATCACACCTGTAGTTCCCTCATAGGGGCAACATAAACACACACACACACACACACACACACACACACACACACACACACACACACACACACACACACACACACACGCGCGCGCGCGCGTAGACAAATCACATAACTAACACACAAAATCACTTAACCTACAAGTAAAAATGTTACCATCTACCATATCCAATCCGTGTCCAGGATAACTATGTCTAACTATTAGCAAAGCCAGTCCTCTCACAAGTTCATTTCTTGAATCTATGGCCCGTTTAAGAAATTTAGTCTGTAGTATTTTCATCTTACGAGATGCCTCAACAAATTCTGGATTTTTTTCCACTATAGAGTCTCTTTGTCTCATACCAAAAGCCTACGACGAATACCTTTTCGATACGCTGTGTTAATAGACGTCTCTACTATACTTCGTTCAAAATTCCACAAATGACTTCCATAGGCAAGAAGTGGAAATAGTTACCTTTCCATGATTGTCATCCATACGCTATCTTTTGGACAACTTCCACCAAGTTGGCTAATGACACCATTCACAGCAGCATAAAATTTTCTTTTGCTGGCCTCCAATGTTCTCTGTACCATACAGCAACCATTCATGACAACGCCCAAATGTGTTATTTCCTCCTTGTTTGGTAATCTATTGCCCTTGAGAAAGACATCTAATTCACTAGAGTGTTTCCATCGTCTCTGCTTGAATGTAATCATGACACTCTTTTTGGTGTTGTATATCAGATGATGCTCATTTGCATACGTAGTACATATATCTAACATTTGTTGTAATCCAGCAACATTTGGGGACACTAGTGTTATGTTGTCTGCGTAAGTCAAGCACCCGAGGTATAGATTTGCTATTCTAGCTCCGAGACCAGAAAAGCTAAGCAGTGTCAAAAGATCATCTATATAGAGATTTAACAGCTAGAGATGAAGACAAAACGCTCCCTTGTCGTACACTATTTCCAACGCCAAAATGTGAAGAACAGTGGTTGTTCCACTTAACTTTCATTTCTTGACATGAATACCACTTGGCAAGAAATTTAACCAAATATACAGGAGCACCTCTATCCAGTAACTCGCTAGACAGACAATAAAAGGAAACTTTATCATATGCTTTTGATAAATCAAGAGCACACACATATACTTCTTTATTACCATTTGATAGGTAGTAGTCAACAGTCTCCTTCAAAACAAAGGAACAATCAGAACATCCATGACCCTTTTTGAAACCAAATTGTTGTTGACTAAACATCAGCATACCATGCACTTGTCACGCATTATTAGTCCCAGTGCTTTTGATATTGTTGACAAAACAGCTATTGCTCTGTAATTGTCTAGATCACTGGTATCACCATGTTTATCTTTAATGACTGGAACAACATAAGCTAGACTCCAAAAATTGAGTTGGGACTACAGAATGTCTTAAGCAAGCAGTAAAGGCTGTACTCATGTGGATAGCTAATTCAAAGCCACCATACCTAAGGTGTTCGGACTCTACTTCATCAGGTCCAGCAGATTTTCTTACTTTCAGTTGATGAAATGCTTTTTCGATCTCTTTGGGATGTATCTCAACACACCGCCATGGTAGTTTTTGATGTTTGTATCCGATGTTTCAGATTTGTCTCAAATATTTGACGGTCTCTGTCTATAGAATCGTGTGATTGACTGTTGATAATTTGGCTAAATTGCGTCTTCAAGCACTCCATCATTTCACTGTCAGACATACCATTTTGTATACAAGGCTGCGTTTCGTACTTTCTTCCAAAACGTAACAGTATCACTATCTAAGTCTGTGGCCAAACTTTCCCACCAACATACTTGTTCCTTCCGTTTCCTATTTTTTAAATGACCTTTAAAGATCATTCTAGAATTCTGCATTGCTTTGTATAATTCACCATCTCTAGGCTTACCAGCACATTTCCATTTAGAAGAGTCATTTCTAGCCTGCCGCTTTGATTTCTTGAGATCATCATCCCAACCCAATTTACTCGTTCCTCTACCTGAGCCTTTCCGTACACATCATTTACCAGATCTCAGCAAAGCTCCACATATGGCATCAAGATATTCTTGAATATCGTGATGATGACCACAAGACTCAGGCTCATTACACACAGCAGCTTCTACTGGCATAGATATTTTACTTAGTTCAGTTCTACACAGTGTTTATACCTCTCCAAACTGTCCATTGCGGTTTGTTTCCACAACAATTTTTTACAAACAGACTTGTTCTTTGGTATTGAAATCTTACCATCTACTTCCACACTCCTTGACATGACAATAGGCCAATGATCAGATAAATAACCACCGTCCTCCCTTATCTCAAAATCTATAATCGTTTTGTCAAACCATCAGAGACTATGATGTAGTCAATCCATTATAGAGTCTGGAAATCTGAACTATGCCATGTATTCTTAGTATTCGCTTCAATATCATCCATGCCAATAGCTGTCAGGTTGAACTCCGACATAAATGTAGCCAGTCGTCTTGAAAAACGACTTGTGCCTTTGAGAAGATCAGTATTCAAGTCTCCCAATATCATAACATTATCATACTCATTTGACTCTAAAAGACCTCCCAAAAAACCAATTTCAGTGATGTAATCCTCTACTGATTGCTCATTACCATAGTCAAGTGGCACGTACACAGAAATAATAAGTATAGTTCCTAGATCTGTAGTAATCCGGATTGCAGACATTCTGTCCGAAGAAGTTTGAATAGTAGAAACAGACTGATAAAAACGTTTATGCCACAATATTGCAACCCCACCAAATGGCCTCCCAATACAATTTTATCCATCTCCATAGGAGACACGGCAGGATAATTAAAGAGCATCTTCATTAATAGAAGCTAAATTACCCAGCTCTGTAGGTAGCCAATGTTCTTGCACAGCAAGTATATCCACTTCTTTGAACAAATCTGAAATACTGTCAGCTGCCGACTTGAACCCTCTACAGTTGAAACTGGCTACCTTCAGTTTAGTTGACATCTTCATATTGATTGTTTTCATTTTCAGGAACAGACATTTTTGGTCGAAATACCCACGATCTGACTCTGACGTGCTCTGGCCAGAAATCAGACTCCTTTTATTATTATTCCCTTGGTTTTATACAAGAAAGCAACTGAATATTTTAATTAGGACTGTGTACCCAAGACCAAACGACAAGACCAACAGTTGTATTAAAAACTCACTCAGTACGTATAGTTAGAATGCTCAGATAAACTCTGCAGTCAGTAGTGAACTGTAATAGTTATTGCAAACGTTGTAAAACATTGTAAACGATCAAACCTGACATGTCACAGAGGCGTACGAATGGCATCCAGGTTGGGGGCCCAACCAGATACCTCAATGTGCACTAAGGGCACTTGAACACGGAATCATGTAACCTCCGTCAACGAGTGTCTCACATACACATTGCACTAACGTCATTAGGTGCACTAATGACTTTTTCATTAGGTAATTTCATATATAGTGGCCATAGGCTGCTGATCGGGGGGGGAGGGGGGAGAACATACATCCCCTGTGGTAGTCTTGTGTAGTCAGACCCTTCCCGCCTACATCCTGCCCCGTGGTTCCTACATACCCCTAAGTGTCATGCGTATTTGACGCTACGTAACAGGCCGGGATTATCCTCTCTAATGTTTATGGTTTGTGTCTGCACGTGCTTGTATCTTGACTAGACTTAGCAGTGGCAGTGACAAAAAACATGACCTTGAATATAAATCTATGTAATAGAAGCATGAACATTAGGTACACTAAAATAGGTGATAACCCCTCACAAAGCTGACACAATGTTTCAACAATTGTAAACAAATTAATAAATTGATTAACTATTTGTCGTAGTTAGTAATATTTGACAAAATTTGAGTATGCAGTAGTGTTCATTAAATTGATGTAAATACAAACGTCAACTATCGAAACAACATGCACGTTTCAGTCAGCATCTCCCCACTTTTGCTACCTACAGAACGCCGCTGGTGACCCTAATTTAGAAAAAAAAAACCAGAATTTTGACTACATCACTGTTGCAGCAATCCTGCAAGCAACAGTCTTGAAACGGACACAAAAGTGAGCCTACATAATATATAACAGATAACAGATAACAGATATACTTTAATAACATACCTATACCAGTAGATAAATACTCTACCTACTATAATAGAAACCAAGTACAAAGGCAGGATTGACTAGACTTCTACCCTTTCCTCTCATCGCTTGCACTCCACGTGTTTTAGCAGGTGCTTTTGTTCAACTAGCGAAAAGCACATAAACACGTAGAGTGTGCGCGAGGAGAGGACTGGGTAAGAATCTAAGTATTGACGTGATGCTATCACCTGAACTGAATAAACATCTGAAAAATTTTCAAAACTACATAGATAGATTTATACACCATCTATTGCATACAGAGTGCAGTATACTAATCTAGAATCACTCTTCCTAAAGTACCGTTCCTAAATCGAGAAATAAAGTGCTGGCTTGCTCTTAGAGTATCCAATCGTCCACCTGTTATAATAATCATACCATGTATTTTCTCATATATATTAGTAAACTTGTGGTGTCCTCACCTTTCATAAAGGCACCAATTCGTTTGGCTACATCTATTAGCACATCGTCAATAGTATCTGATGGTCTTTCAAGACCAAAGGCATCCACATACCTGAAGAGCAGAAATGTCTCACAATTGATATATTAACATGTTTTAGTGATAAGCAATACAACTATGCAGACCTAAACTTGTTGCGTTTGTTCAAAGAATACAAGATAAAATCGGCTATTAGGTGCTCTCCTACCACATGATCTTGCAAAGCACCTATAAAATGAGATAATATAATAATAAACCACACACACACACATGCACGCACGTTCAAACACACACACACACACACACACACACACACACACACACACACGCACACTGACACACAGACACAGACAGACAGACAGACAGACAGACAGACAGACAGACACACACACACACACACACACACACACACACACACACACACTGACACAGACACAGACACACAGACACACAGACACACACACACACACACACACACACACACACACACACACACACACACACACTGCTTAATGTCACAAATACAAATTAGACTGAGCAGAAGAATTTCATATTAATTTGAAGCAATTTCAGCAACTCACTGTCTAGATGCATTCAGGTACATGGACCAACTGACCAACAGAAAGAGCGGTATAGATAACAGTCATCACAATACAGACATAGACTCTAGATACCAAGTATCACTGTGTGTCCATAAGCAAATTGTATGCTCAAGTATTGTCAATCATGTCTTGCGTAAATGCATACTACATGACTAAAATCAATTAAGTTAATGTCGTCAAGACTTAACTATTCCATATCATAACATGACAAATAGAAACAAACATGAATGCCAATAAATCTACATGTAGGTGTAGTACATCAACACTTACCTACAGCTGCAAGCTTCATTCCCGTCTCTATGTCTTGTATGTCAGGCAGCATAACACCAGGAGTGTCTAGCATGTACACACGTGGATCATCATGAATCTACTCCAAAGAAAGAGACACAGATCTGTCAACTGTAACGCAACAAGTAAACCTCTTTGCACAAAGTCTCATTTCAACTACATGTATAATACATTCTTCTACTTACACAAAAAATGTGTCAAACTCTTCCAATTAGGAGTCAGTTTAAATAATAAACAAAATAATAGAAAAGTACCCATTTGAGTAAACTATAACTGCCAAAATTGAATTAATGTCATATTGACTGTAGTTTTAACAGCTGGGATATCTTTCAGTATCAAGTCCTTTACGATTGACACTAAAGAATAAAAGCAGTGTGATATGCCATCATTCGACACGAAAATCAGTTTCTAAAGGTAGACATCATAGTTTTAAAACTCAGTGATACTAAAATTTCATTTAATCAAGACACACGCCCACATCTAAATGCCACTCAATCCTACGGTTAGGTTATTAAACCTAACATGCTCATTAACAATTAAGTATTAATTAATAGTTTGTTATCATTATATACAACATAAGTTTCAGTTAATAATGAAATGAGCCATTGTCATTCAAAAAACTTTACAATAACTGTGTGATGCTTTAGTAAAACATTAGCAAAGATCTCTCATTACATACTGTAGATACCAGTCCTCATAAAGAGGTTAAGCTAAGACTTTATTCTTGTCACCTGCACTTGAGTTAGTACAGACCTCGTCACACCAGGTATTGACCCAACTTTGGTCGCCTTACCTGCAACATACACAGAACATCAAACTTGTTCTAAACTGTATGCAAATGAAAACCTACCTCGCTGCATGTATCTTCTTCTCAAAGCGTTGATGAGTGATGATTTACCCGTGTTTGGTACTCCAATGACCATTAGTCGAAAGAAATTCTGTTTCTTTCAGACAAAATGCAGAGTCATGCAATGTAGTCACCTCGCTTGACACATACCACACCTTTTCCAAGACAGGCTCATTTCTTAGACACCAAACAACTCTCTCCATAATCTATTAATTAATTAACAACAACACAAACTAAACTAACCAGTGAAACAACCATTGGTTAAGATACGTGAATGGGTATTTGTCCTAATAGCCATCAGTCAATACATGCCTGTATTTAATAAAAAAATTGCAATCTGGATATGACAGAAGTAGGCAATCAGAATTCACCCTACTGTATCTAGCATTGTCATAATATAAACCAGACAGTTTACTGACATATAATAATGCTCCAAGTCTGACAGCAAATCAACAATCAACAACTCAGCCAAGGTCTTTCTAAGACCTATCCTATAATAAAACAACCATTTCATTCTGGAAACACTGAATGTTGCTTATTGTCATATTAATTAAGTTAAAAAGCCAACATATTAGGATATACTCCAATATTGTTTGGAATATTATATCAATCCAACTAAACATTGACTAAATGACTTCAAATCCAAGTATATTTCCGTGACTAAGATATGTCTGACAACAAAGATACACACAAACCTCCTTGTGACTATGATCATAATCTCCAACACAGTCCGCATAAATAACATGATTGAGTCCAGCATTTTTGAATTTCTTAACAACAACCTATATTTAAATGCAGACACAAAATGAATACTCTCACTATCACTATAGTATACATAAAAAACTTTAGTAAAACAGTTGGTGCCTTGTCTATAGTATATATATATATATATATATATATATATATATATATTAGTAAAACAGTTGGTGCCTTGTCAAACAATCAAGGAATGAGGACAGACATGTCAATGACATTAATGTCATTCAGAACATACTGGAGGAGACGAATTGCAAAAGTGTTGAATAAATGTAACGACAGATTAATCTGATCTTAGAAAGAGTGACTGTTTAACTTCTAGTAAGAATTACGCTAGATTTGATGTTTTCTGTATACGGTTTAGTACGCATTCTTGATTGCATTTGAGACTGAGGTTAATTAAAAGTCAACTAGAGTGAAGTTCATTACTGCAATAAATCTATATAGGATATAATAAAATGTAAAATAGTAAACATATAATACTTAATTAGATCTATTCGTAATATATGTCTAATCCAACTTCAGACCTCTCTTTCTTCCGTCTCTGCTAGATCCATTTTGTTTAAAATTAAAATGTGCGGCTTGCTGGCTACAAGTCCTGACAACGACTTGTTTCGACCAGAGCACGGAATCTGCAAGTCGCACACTAGACAGCCATCGCGTTCACAACGTCTCGTTCATTATACCCTTGCATCGTGTACTTCGAGAATGCAGTTGCAAGCACCAACTTTTGCCCTCATTACGCGCAAACCTGAAAACCCGCTAATATACTCACAGCAAGTGTGTCTACGTGCTACAATAGAGATGCTGCATTACCTTTAGCCATGTGACCGGGATACCAGTGAAGCGCAGACTTGCGTGGAAGCTCAAAAGCTGTACGCATCCACGTCATACTAAAAACAGCGAAATGCCCTCGGAGTCCCAAACACCGCTAATATGTTGTAATATATGATGGTATATATAATATATACATAGATTTCATATATTTAAATTTTGGACGGTATTTGCAACGGTGGAAATTTTACCAGCAGCTGTGTAGCCAAACATATCCTGGATGGCTACCAAAGCGCATCTCTCGCTTACAAGTCAAGTCCAGGTAGTTTCATTTTTTAGGAATGAATCGGTGCTCAAGACTGTAGATGCCCACACTTTGATCACCATCATCGTCATATTCAGCCCAGTCCTGTATAAACACACAGCGCAGAAAAGATATGACAGTGTAACATTAGTACACCATGTAGTGGCTCACGTACCCTATCCCCGAGGTTAATATCTTCGTACTTTGTATGACTGCCAGTGGCTTCAGCAGAAAACCCCACCTACTTGTCAATCAAAAAAATGTTTTTAATGAATTAATACAAGACATTCACGTTAAGGATGCTCCACCCTAGGAGAGAAGTCTACTAGCTCAACTCCTCGACACTCAAATGAAACTATCGTCTTGAAAATGTTGCTGTCTTCAATCTAAAGCAAAACGTTTATCACAGGATCACGTGAACAGTAGGAAAGGTTCATGTACCATGTATATGCCTATAGAGTCTTTCACAATACCTGCACAATAAATGCATAAATATATCAACAAGGATTCATTTAGATAATTGTCTCTGGATAATTGCTATTATAGTCTACATACAGTCACTCACTTAATCACTCACTTGTATTTATTACTCCACACATACACACAAGACAACTATAATATCAGGGGAGTACAGCCTAGCTGTAAATCAAGCATCCACTCGATCACTCATTCACACAAACACACGCACACACACACACACACACACCATTGTACACACCAAATTAATAATTACTACTACTACTCAAGTCTAGAACATGCAAAGTCACGGAGCCTCTGTGCCAAACAACCAACCAGTGCATGTACTTAACTGCAACCCCACTGCCCCACTACATAAATTGAAAGCTATACGTTTGACAATCTATTAATTTGCTAAACAGTAGCCATTTTGTAAACAAAAATATTTCCTCACCAATGGAGTTCTCTCTACTGCACAACTTGCACTTTGTGACCATATTAGCACTCCCACGACTTCCTTTAATTTGATGAGTTTCCTAAAACAAACCTACTGCATACTAATTATAATCAAATTATACATAATTTTTTAATTATAAAACGGTCTAATTAACCAACACACGTTTGCACAAAGATATACGAAATCTTTCGTTTCTTCGCCACAGTTGGCGCATCGAATCTATAACAAAAGATGAGTGACGAGCAGGACAGCCTACCGAGCTTGCCTACCTTGAGATACCAGCGAAAGTCGTCTCCAAACGGGTGGAGGTTCGTCAAATTCTCCAGTGTAGCCTTTAGCTGCAGTTCTATTCTCTAAAACCGGATAATACTTGTAAAGCAATAGTTGATAAATGTTAGAACGAAAAACGCAAAATCACCGGCATTGTCTCGAGCGATCAGCCAGGCTAACGCACGCACGTATTGCCTCGCACGGTCGACCAGTGACTGCGCGAAATAGGCTTCGAATCTCTGATCTCGAGTCGGTCTAGCCCATTCGAAAATCTCGGAATTTTCTTGCCAGGATAGCGTATAGTCATGAAGAAGCAATGACAGGCCTAACCTGGGATTGTAAACTAATTTACTAGACGCTTGTTTGCACAGCAGAGAAGACACACTCCAGAAAATCATATGCCAGAAAATTCCTGTTTACTAACTTCTAATGTGAACAAACATTAATTACTTTGCACAAAATGGCAAAATGCAATTCCATGCTTGTCAGCAAAATTATACAAAATTACAACCTGCAACTCTTCAGACTAGCGATTTGCAATAAAGTTTCTATACACAACAGTCGCATAAATTGCCAATAACAGTATCACCAAAATGTCGTCCAGGTATCCAAGCAATCCAAACACTGCTTCCGGAAGTAAGTCAACAGGTAAAATAAAGTAGATGATGGCAGCAAACAAACACATAACAATTCGAACCCACACCATCCACACGAGCCCACTGACTGAAAACAGTTCTCGTCCAAGATGTCGTATTAATGTTGGCATGTCATATAAATAATCCAATAACTGCAAATAAAATAAAACTGTACCATAGACTTTTGTCACAACTTATGCCTAACTTACGGGTCTCGGTTGCCCACTGTATCGTCTGTTGTAGTTAGACACCTGACTCTGGATCGATTGCAGTTCCTCTGTGTTTTCTTGCTCTCTGGTAGTGTAAGCTGGTAAGAGAAGAGTCACCTGGCAAGTGTTAAGAAATATAAGTCAACACGTTTAATTATCTTTCTGTTAGCTCTTACTGTCTGTCTACAAACTGGACAGCTCACGGCAGCTAAGAACCTGCCTTCTCTCCAATATGTCAGAATACAATTAGCTACAATAGAAAAGGGATTTAGATTAGTACAGATAAGTAAAGAGAATGACAATGTTGGCAAACAGATAAATTCCTAAACCAAAAGATCACTGTGAGCATGCATTCCACTGACAAATCTATCACCTTTCTTAGACGGTCTGAGCCAAATAATTGCCACAAAACAACATACACAATACAACAATTTCTTGTAGAACGTTGGGACAGTTGCTGAGATATTGTAAATTGAGATTAATAACAATAGACACGTGTTCTTGTCAACTGTAGCCACATTCAAGGACTTGCACAAACATGCAATTTACTAAAAGAGACAAACTGCACTTAGTTACCACCACATGCAAAAGCTCTAGCACTGAAAATAACACCGAATAATTAATATGTGCATGCAAGACCTCCTTGAACATTGACATGTCACCACGATAAGTCGAAAGATTCACATTGTCACCAACGTTTAATCCACTTTTACCATGCTTATACTAGCTAGAGCAGCATCATTTCGTTTGCAACAGCAGCACAATTCCTGACTTATCAGTTTCGCCTAAATAATTTAAGTTGGATAAATAAGTGGTGGCTTTATATTAGTTAGAATAAGATAAATGTCTTGTCTTTGAGCATGAATTACAATCGAATTTGTTGTTTCGTTGTGTGTGCTTGTGAGGTAACAATCAATGCAAACCAAAAACAAATGTGTGCACAAACACAACACAAACGCGCGCGCACACACACACACACACACACACACACACACACACACACACACACACACACACACACACACACACACACACACACACACACACACACACCACAGAAAGTGTGTCCACAATTTGTTTCCACAGCATATGTTAGCAATCCCAAGCAAACGGGACACTGCTGGGTGGGATCAGCGGCAGCCTCGTTGTCATCCAATTCATGTCTCTGTGCTCCGTTCGCCCTCAAATGCTCTCTCGCCCTCCGAACATCTTCCTCCCGCTCGGGATGGACCGTTCTCCTGTTAGAAGGGCCAAACCTGGCCACTACAAGAACACCAAACACAGCACATAGCGTGCTCGTTACACCAACAACAACTTCGTCACCGACTCCTTCAATAAAAGTAGCAGTCATCTTATACGGGACATATCCAGGCCGGCGATCCGGGACACATCATTATCGCTGTTCGTGGAGACATCCGAGTTTGCTTGATGCAAGTGCAAATAGGTGAGAACCGCGATGAATTGTGTTAATACTAACTGCAGACATTTGTAAATGCCCGACGAGCATGAAGAGCCTTTGTATCGAAAGAATTAGCTAGATATGGCCGCCTACAAACAAACGAATAAATCTACAGGTGCTAGACTAAAAATAAATTTATAGCCCTCCCTCATCTAGCACGTCCTGAACATCGCTATCGTTCGCGAACAAGTGAATCTAGAGACGGCGGTACGTGTACAGTACGGCTTTATAGCCTCGCGTAGCCAGACCTTACCGCCGTGTCATACACACACCGCCTTGACATCCAAAATCGCCTATATTGTACTCGCATCAAGCAAATTGGGTGTCCAATATTAGAGAACAAGATCCCCTCTTCCTCTGCTTCCTGAAGAGCAACGTGCAAAGCTACCGATCTGTTGTCATCACTGCGAGTAGAAGAGACTTACATGTACCAGCTATTATTTCAAAGGGAAGACATTAAACTCTGGTACTGGTGAAAGCAAAAAACTGGTGGCTGTCCGATATTTGATGGACATGTTCGATATACGGGAAAAGCAGCGGAAGTTCTAATTTGTCACCGTGAACAGCTGCAATACGCCAAGTGATCAAGCTGATTCTAACTAGCACGTACGTCATGTTACGTACCGTGTGACTACTCTCTACATTCATGCCTTAGATACAAGAAATCTTCGTCTGGTTTCCCTAGGCCAGTGTCTGATATTGGGGAGTGTCCGCTAAGAACTCGGTCGCTCCGCCTACAACTCGGTCGCTCCGCCTACAACTCGGTCGCTCCGCATTCTAGGCATAGCGAAGAATGGCGCGTTTTCTAGAATGTGCTACAAACGCTTCAAAGCTACACGGGCACGTCTTCAGTGAAAAAGGAGAAGGCGAAGATAAGCGCGTCCGCAACGAGAGGTCCTTTTTACTACTCTCCTAGAGTAGGGTAGGTGTACCTAATTGTGGACACTCCCCGGTAATTTGAGTTACAATCGCTGTTTTCTCTGGTAGCCTGCACGAAGAGACAGTGAAACATGTCCGTAGCCTTCGTAACGGTACCTGTACGACTACAATCGCACAACGTCAGCTAGCGCACTAGCAAAATATACGGGATAACGTCTGTAAACAGCTTAGACGCGGGGTGTATCCTAATTGTGGACATTGTTTTCTCCGTTACAGAGAGCGACTGAGCCTGAGTAACAGCTGGACTAGATACCTGAATGGTTGCCTCACAAGCTGGTATTTGGGCCTGCAATCAAAACCATGTTCTGTGGTGTATCACCTCTGTGTAAAATGGCGTCGTGCCTTTCAAGTTGTGCAGAAACGAAGTGTTCTGTTTACGATGCAACGCAGGAGACGACCAATCATGTTTAGATGAACGTCTCAACTGTAAACTGTGGTTCTAGCGTCTTTTGGCTTTGCTGGTAGAGCTGCTTATTGATATCAGACAAGGTAGTTTTGACCTTCCACCTATCCTAGGTGAGTTTGTAGGTTTTTATTTTGTGTCTTATTGTTGCCAGATCTAGTAGCAGTGAAGGCAGTCAAATTCTGACTGGATTACGAATGTTGCTGATATTGACATTCCACCTACTTTGTTCGTTCTCATTTCCTACCCTATTGTGGCCAGATGTAGTTGCAGTGAAAACAGCTAGATTGTCAGTGGATTACTGATGTCTAGATGTAGTTTGAGTGAAGATATTCACGTGTTTACTGGACTGGAATTACACGTTCGCTCCATGCACATAGTGCGCTTGTTTAGCACGTTACAAGTCAACGTAACTAGGCTCAAAACTTTACTAAGGTACTCGATAATTGCTTAACTAACGTCAGGGCACTTTCATGATCCAACAAAAGAACGATTCGTGTACCTCGAATTTGTGGACGTGATGGGAGGAACCTTGTACGTGCTAACAGTTTCGCAGGGGAATCGTCGTGATACACCACAGAACATGGTTTTGATTGCGGCCCAAAATACCAGCTTGTGCGGCAACCATTCAGGTATCTAGTCCAGCTGCTACTCAGAGCCAGTCGCTTTCTGTGGCGGAGAAAAACATGTCCACAATTAGGATACACCCCCGTTTGAGCTGTTCACAGACGTTATCCCGTCTATTTTGCTAGTGCGCTAGCAGACGTTGTGCGATTCTAGTTCTACAGGTATTGTTCCAAAGCTTAGACATTGGTGCTTACATCGGACATGTTTTCCTCTCTTTCCGTTGCAGGGTACCAGACAAAGAGTGTTTGTAACTCAAATTACCGGGGAGTGTCCAGAATTAGGAACACCTACCCTACGTGTTGCTGTGCAGAATGTGCAAGATGTTGCTTGTAAAGATCATGTCTCTTTAGGGGAGGACGAAACCCTCCAAACCTTCCAGACATTGACGTGACAACAATAACAAGATATACATAATTAGTATCTAGATTGGCTAGCTATAGCCTCGTCCCCAGACTCTCTCGCGCTAGTCTTGTCCAGTGCCCGTATAACAATTCCAGGCGCGATGAACCATTGACTCAGTGTTGCTGTACTGTGTTGTACCTTTTGGAGTGTGTAGTTGCCGTGCCATCATGGTTATTTGCTGTGTTCCTGGATGTACCAATGTATCTGCAAAGGGGAAATATTTGAAGTTTCACATGGAAATTTTTGTCACATGGATAAACTTTATTGCCATTTGAATGACGTTGACCGGTGGTTGCCAAGGGATACTTTACATCGAAGTCTACCACAGTCATTTAGAGAGACTTTCCTAAAAAGACCTGCATCATTGATGCAACAGAACTATTTACAGAACGTCATTCAGATAGGGGTTTGCAACCAGCTTCCTTCTCCAGATACAAACACCACCACACTGTGAAAGCATTGGTTGCGATATTGCCATGTGGTCATGTTATGCTTGTGTCACGACTATTTACTGGTGCCATAACCGACAGGGACTTACCAACCAGTCTGGTTTCTCAATAAATTTGTGCCTGGAGATCAAGTCACGGCAAACAAAGGGTTTGTTATTGCTGACATTCTCATGGATGTTGGGCATTTCTTGTGCTACCTCCTTTTCTAAAAGGAGGAGGTCTGTTTACTGAGGAGCAAGTCATTAATTAAATGCCGACAAGTGGCTTCTCTTAGAATCGACATAGAGGGGTGATCAGACGGATAATGAACCATAGCATTTTGCAATGTATAAATAACACTTAGTTCAAGCATGGATCATTTATATAAGGTATTTACTGTTTGTTCATATCTAACAAATTTGCATCCACCTCTTGTATAGACAATGTTGCCACAAGTCAGTGTGCACTGCAATTACAACTTCATACCATATTTCATGTCAACCAGCTTCCTAGATTTAATTTTTGTTCGGTAAATTAGTAGTAATTAGTGTCATTGATATCAATTTTAGTTTGTAAAGGTCAATATATATTGGCTCTTGTTATCATTCTGTACTCTTGTGTGTAATGCTCCAGGATACACTAACACACTTGCTGTTCAATTTCATTTTCATTGTGTACACCATTTTTAATAGTAATACTCAATTATATTACTACAACATTAATTAATTGTATTAATTAACAAAACTTATCTACTTGCTACCTAAGGTCCTTTCATTTCCTAAACGCCGCACGTTCTAGGAAGTATTCAGGAGGTACAAACCAAACCATTTGGTAAGTGCGTACCACACAGAACACGCATCTTAGATTACGTACGCACGTTTGTACCCGCATTTGACGTCTGTCAAGTCTCAATGTTACATCATCACTCAAAATGACGCGGTAGAGTCACGAAAGAGATCAGAAAGAGGTTGTTCATCACTGCAAAACACACAAGAGCCGAGTCCTAATGAGGCCTCACCTGATTTGATGCATCGCTATACGCACCGGTTAGAGTTCGGAAAGAAAAATTGTTGCTTTGGCTCTAGGGCGCGTTTCCACTAGAGCCTAAACCGATTTAACAAGTGGTCTAACCTAACCGGTCTAAGAATTGACCTGTTTCCACCTGCACTAAACCAGTTATATTTTAGACCTAAACCGCTCTCGTAATTAAACCTACTTCAAAGTGGGTTTAGCGAAGTGGTTTAGGTTTCACTGTCACGTGACAGCAGCGTGCTATTTTAGATGGCTTCTGAAACGCTCTTTTGGATAATAATGACTATTCTAAGGGTGCGTTCGAATACTAGTTCTAGAACTGGAATTGTAGGGGGGAGTAAAGTTCTATAGCGTTCGATTGGTAGTTCTGACAGTTCTAGAACTGTCAGAACAGTTCTAGCAGTTCTGCCTAGCGAGCTGGAATTGTTGGAACTGTCACGCCCTAAATGCAAAATTCCCGGAGGTTGACGAAGTGAAATGGCGGGTCCAAATGCTGAGGCCGTCGTGGACCTTCTTGTTTGTTATAATGAACACTTGCGGCGATCATCGGCTTGCCGAACACCAGAAGAACGACATTTGGGACTGATTACAGTGACCTTCGTGGCGCGAGCAGCTCCAAAAAACCGAAAGCGAAAGCACTGCTGATGTTCGAACAGACTACAACAAGTGGAGTAGAAACGTCATGCTACTTCGTACTTGACGCTTACCGGAAGTATGAGCCTTTGTGCATACTCAACTTGCTGACAGTTCTAAGCGTTCGTTTGCTAGCAAGAGTTCCAACAGTTCTGACAGTTCTGGCAGTTCCAGTTCTAGAACTGGAACTAGTATCGAACGCACCCTAATATCGGACACCCGATTTGCTTGACGCGAGTGCAATATAGGCGAGAACCGTGAAGAATTGTGTTAGTGTTGACTGCAGACGTCTACTAAATGCCCACCGAGCACGGAAAGTCTTTGACTCGTCTCCGTATCAAACAAAATAAGTATTTGGAGAGAAAAGTAGATCTTGAAATGACTCCTATGATGCATTTATGGTCAATATAGACGCGGAATAGACAACTACGATCGCAAAAAGCCGTGTGTTCTAGACGTCTGAAGGCGACGTGTGTATGACGCGACAGTAGAGTCTGGCTGCGCGAGGCTATCTACTGCCGCCGTCTCTACATTCATCTGTTCGCGAACGATGGCGATGTTCAGGACGTGCTAGATGAAGGAGGGCTATAAATTTTCTCAGTTTAGCACCTGTAGATTCATTCATTTGTTTGTGGACGGCCATATGTAGGCTAATTCTTTCGATACAGAGACGAGTCAAAGGCTCTTGATCCTCGTCGGGC
The DNA here is from genome assembly GCF_963422355.1 of Corticium candelabrum. Classification (NCBI taxonomy): domain Eukaryota; kingdom Metazoa; phylum Porifera; class Homoscleromorpha; order Homosclerophorida; family Plakinidae; genus Corticium; species Corticium candelabrum. Next base: position 4,147,015 of record NC_085094.1, read on the forward strand.
ATTTAAAAACGTCTGCAGTCAGTATTAACACAAATCATCGCGGATCTCGCCTAATTGCTCTCGCATCAAGCAAACTCGGGTGTCCGATATTAGGAAACAAGACCCGCCCCTCTACTTGAACTTCCTGAAGAGCAACGTGCAAAGCTGCCGATCTGTTGTTATCACTGCGAGTAGAAGAGACATGTACCTATTATTTCAAGGTGCAGACAGTGAACTGTGGTGCCGTCGAAAGGAGAAACAGCAGACAGTGAACTGTGGTGCCGTCGAAAGGAGAAACAGCAGACAGTGAACTGTGGTGCCGTCGAAAGGAGAAACCGATGGCTGTCCAATATTTGATGGGTGTGTCCGATATACGGGGAAAAGCAGCGGAAGTGTTACCGTGTGACTACTCTCTACATTCATGCCTTAGATACAAGAAATCTTCGTCTGGTTTCCGTACGCCGGTGTCCGATATTGGGGAGTGTCCGATAATTGATATTGGACTCTACTTTAGATCTAGGCCCTGAAAATTAACTAGGGTTGTACGAAGACTATCTTTTAGTTTTGTTTTCTTAGATTCTTTGTCTTTTGACAGTACTAAACACTGATTTTGATAAAGATAAATAGTATTGTTTATTTATGTACAGGTACTGTATGTGTCTAAATTAGTTGTGGATGTGCATTTCTAAATATCTTTAGAATAATTGAATGCATGTACCCAGATTGTAGTACTTTGAAAATTCGATGTGTGCCTTTCAAGACCGCTCCAAAGACACAAGTTAGAAAAATGTTGCACATCGGGTGTACAGTATGATTTTTAATTAAGTTACCAGCACGTGTACAGTGCGTCCATCTGTTACAGGTCTGGGTCTACGAGGTCTACCATCATAGATATCAACTGTAATGCGAAAGACATCGGCGAGAATAATCGTGAGAACTGACATGAAAGAGAGGTACAGCTGGTTGTTAGTCACAAGTTGCAAAATAGTCGCACAAGTAGTGTTTCGGGAGCAGGCGGGTCAGCGACCGTCCTGAATCAGTTCGTACGCGTGTGAGAGAGAAGAGAAAGGCAGCCAGAAGCAACGCGGAAGACTCTCGTCCTCTTGGGGAAAACCGGGTTAGACAACATTTATGGAATTTATTAAGTATTCTTACTAACTGAAAGTTTTGGTTTGGTGTCAGCAGATTAGGAGTTGGTTAGTCTCATCTTTTGATCCTGCAAGTGCACACTGTCCAGGTCGGAGACGAGAAATAGAGAAAGAAGGCAAGTTTTGTGTCACTGTTACTGTTGAAATGCACTTGACTCTTTTGGATGCGTTTCACCATAAATGCCTTTTCTCCAATCTAGAGCTTACGAGTAATTGTCTGTCATGCATGCTGTTACATCAACATACGGGACAATTGAATTTTGTGATACTTTTGTATTTAACACTGAATACTTTATGACGCTAAGTTTGACGTCGATATTAATTAAAGATTGCTGTACTTGAATTTTGTGAAAAAATAGCATAATGTAATGGAACATGGTAGGCATGATTCCATTTCCTAAGTTTTCTACAACACTCCTGCATTGCAGTTGTCTGGGTAAATAACGTGGTCTGTTTCTCAAGGTCCAGTACAAGAAGGGTCATTGCCATGGGTTGACAGATATGTTCCAAGGTCACAAGTAGGTAGTCATGTGTGCTAAAGCTACCCGAATGTGCATTATCAAGTGATTTGATTATACCAGTCTGACTTGGCTGTTCACAAGAAGAAAGTAACAGAAGTGATGAGCTGGATCGAGATCCACTTACAGCCACATTGTCAAAAACAAGTATATTATGTTGTTTAATTATATAACTCTTTAATTAATATATTATTTAACATATAAAATTTAATACATAGAATTTAGTCTTTTCCATATCACTTGACGTTATTATATATTGTTGTTTAGGGTGGCAGTATACTTATTATTACGGGTCCTCCTGGTGCGGGTAAGACGGCTACAATCAAAGTTTTAGCGAGAGATCTATGTTGTCAGCTGCAAGAATGGAGCAATCCTATTGGGCATGATGTCCATCAGCAAACTGCATCTGAAGATATACCTTGGCATAGTTGTACATCCAGACTATCCATGCTGTCTTCTCATTTATACTGGATGTTTCAGTAGATGAAACGTTGCACTATGGAGAGTCGCAGACAAAGCAGTTCCGTGACTTTATTTTTCGAAGTGACAAGTATGGTACACTGCAGCTGGTTGGCAGTGTTTTAGATCAACAGCCAAGTCATAAGAAAATCATCTTAGTGGAGGTATAGTATTCTGTTTCTGCAGTCTGTTTTTCTGCAAACGGGGTTGCAATAATTGTAAAGGAATGGGCTTTATTAGATCACTCCAAATATGCACTTTGTACAGTACTGCTGAGCACACGAATGGTGATAGGGTACATAGGACTATTTTTCTTGTCTGGTAAATGGTTGTTGCACTATAATACATTTGTTGATATGTTGACAATTTGGATGATTGTGATTATTTGTGTGTGCTGTAGGATATGCCGAATGCATTTTACAGACGTCCGGATACTCTATGGCCCATTCTAAAGTATCCATGAATGTTACTGTATTACTCTGCTGTGAGCTGTAATTTGTTTGTTTGTTGGTTGTAGGCGGTTTCAACAAATAGGACATTGTCTTCTAGTGTTTATCGTGTCAGACAGCACGAGCGGTGACAGCAGGATAGTCAAACTTTTTCCAAGTCGTATTCAGAATGACTTGAGAATAGACATCATCAAGTAGTTGATATAGATCGTTATTAATTTGCAATCTCTCAAGTCCTACTGTTTGTAGTTTCAATCCAATTGCTACTACAAACATGACGAAAGCCATAAACAAGATAGTTGTTATGGAAATGAAGAGAGTTTGTCAACTGATATGATTACTGAGTAAAGCAAGATTTCATCTATTTTTTGTTTGTTTTTGTAGTCGGGTGCCATTTTGCAGAACAGCAAGTCAGTGATAGCCGACTGTGCTGAAAGCAGTGCCGGAGATATACGTAGTGCCATTAACACCATTCAGATGCTGTGTGTTGGCTCAGTGCTCACGGACAGGAAGGCACAACATGGCGATTCCATTAGAAGAACAATCATTAGGAATGACCACAGTTCGTCTAGAGTCGCAATGCTAGGAAGCGATGAGAGCAATGAGAGCAAGTGTGTTATTACTTCATTTATGTCATTGTAACGTTTAGTTTAAGTTAATTGATTGTTGCAGACTTTCTGCTATTGGAGGAAGGGATAGATCATTATTCCTATTTCGAGCGTTGGGAAAGATACTTTACTGCAAACGTAAGGTGAAGCATTCACTTTTAGGTGCTGTCTCTTGTAAATTCTGTTTATATTGTGTGTAGGTCTAACAGGCGAACCACAACCAGCTTACGAACAGTTGCGTGATCACCTAGCTGATATGGAACGTTTACCTCTTTGTTATGTACCAGAGGTAAATGGAGAATTAAGTACAAGGTCAAATAATAATATAGAAGGAGTTTTATTTTTGTCTTTTGGGCAACAGTCATACATAGTTTTGTATCAATAGATCAGCCAAAAATTGTTAATTAAATTAAGAAACTATCAACTTGTTGTGTTCAGGAAATTGTTGAGGACTCTCATCTGTCTCCAGACTATTTCACTCTCTATCTTCATCAAAACTATCTGGATTTCTATCAAGATGTTGATGATATTGTAACCATGCTCGTATGTTGAAACTGCAATTGCATGACTGACTACATTTGTTTATATAATAGGTTAGGGCTGCTAGATATCTGAGTGATGCAGATACATTGCAGAGTTCATTTGAGGTTGGAATGTTGAAATTCTTGTTGAAGTTCTGTCTATGTTAAGTTCTGTCTATGTGAAGTTTTTGTTTTGTTTTGTAGTGTCGAGATACTCTCCATTGGTGTGCTGTTAGTATAGCATGCAGGGGTCTCATGCACGCACGATGTCAGTCCCCATCCAAGTCATCTTGGAGGCCCTTACACAAACCAAAATGTATCGAAGTAGATAAATTGGTAACAGAATTTTGTGTTACTTCCTTGGTGGTAGTTTGGTTCTTAATTTTACATTCATACGTACAGGCGAAAGACAATGTGAGGAGTGCACATCATCTGTTTGTAGAATTGAATCCGTGTCAAGGTTTGTTGTCATTGTGGCACTTGATTGGATTTAGTTCTTAAATATGTGTATTGCGTTTCTGACCTGTAGCTCACTTGTGGCTACCTGTCGAGTTACACACTGAGATTTTGCCTTTTCTTGCAAAACTGGATGTGCCCTTACAAAGTTCTGGTATGTCGTGCCAAATGTTGTTGGTGTCAATGAATTGGGTAATATACTAATGGTTGTTAGTTTGTTGGTGTAATTTCTTTACTGTGGGTAGATAGATGTACACGTAAGTTACAAGTCAGTGGTTCGTACTTTGTTCATGTGCATATTAAAAATAAACAGTAGTAAATAAACAGCAACAGTAATGTGATAGTCTGGAAGTGACTACATTGTAAATCAGTGTTTTAAATTCTATTTAGCAAATTAAAAATTGAAGTTTGCTTATTTTGACCATTTGAATGCAAATTCATTTTGTGAATGGTTGTACTACTTTTCGTTCAAGCGAATTCTTTATCGACTGCATGTTGTTGCTGTTGGTATCAAAGTGCCAAATGCATCAAGTATCTTGACATTTTAACAGATACAGCCAAGCTCTTACAACAACCAGTAAATGGTCAGTTCTTAGTAGATCAGTGCAGCCAATTGTTCTAGGCAACAAATAGTCATTTCTAGTTTCCAAAGCATATTAGTTGTTCTATTAAAACAACCCGGATGTGTAGCCTCGTTCCCAGGCGTTTGCCTTGCTCCTCCTTGCAGCGCTCACGCATCACATGACTAGGCTGACGTTACAGCCTCCGACTGGATGTGGTCAAAAATGTTTGCTAGTTGTCATACTCACTCAATTATTACCCCAGGGCTCAGTAAGCCCCAGCTCCTACTTTAGCCAAAGGTCTAAGGTTTCACACCTCTTAGTGCTAATTGATGCTTTCTGCAGTGACTGTTTGCTAGATTTTGTGCTTGTAGAAATGCTGACATTCTTGAATGCAACCATGCCTAGCCTAGCTGTTCACCACATGTTGAAGGTTTTGATGACTCATATAATATATGCTGTTTTAGTTAACAGATTAATCACTTCCGCCAATCAACAACTTTAGGTGTCAATTTTTGACAAAGGTCCGTCCTGTAATTGATCTGTAACTGTGGCCAACCATTGGGGGAGGGTAATAATCAACCGAGTAGGTATACATGCATGTCTGCATGCAAGAATCGCTCTATTGTCGTCTGTAGGGCACGTAGTGTTGTTTGTTCTGTATTTATTATATTGTAATTTTAATGTTTGTGTTAGACCAGATCAGATTTCTTCAGCACTTGTCTTCTTTTGCAAGACACTCTAGGTATCAGTATGTATAACTAGTACATTAGAAGCAGGTTTTCAGTGACTGATTTAGTGTATTACTTTAGATCATATACTGAAACATTAGATGAAAGAGACGTGGGTACTCTGGAAGAGGAGGAGTGTAGCAGTCAAAATCAAAACAGTCAGCTAACATCTAGTGGAACATCCACTAGAGTGGCAGGCGATGTTACCAACGAAACCAATGGAGCCATGCAGGAGGACGAGGATGAAGTGATCGATGAGTTTGAAGACAACACGGACTGGTGATTGTCGGTGTAAAATGATAAATGCAATGTTAATGTACGGTTGTAATATAAAGCAGTCGTAGCAACTACACCAAGAACAGGCCATTTTCAACTGTTTAATTCTTGAAGTGGCATAAACTATAGTCGAGTCACAACAAGATTGTACAAACATAAATATTCTTTTCTTTATGTGCAATCCAAGTACAGGATCAAAGGAATGTAGTTGAAGAGTCAGTATATCGACCGTCCTTTATCCATTTATCCATCGAGTTGTGAAGTTCAGCAAACGAAGGTCTCGACTCTGGTGTCTGTCGCCAGCATTTGGTCATAAGAGCATGCACCTCGGGCGGACAGCGAGGTGGACAATCAATAGTGTGTCCATGTTTGGCAACTTGCTCGATAACTTCGACATCGGTCAGCAGATTGTATGGCCTCTCTCCCAGACTGAACACCTCCCACATGAGAATTCCGAACGACCACACATCACTCTCAGTGGTGCATGTGCCAGTTTGGAGCGACTCGGGCGCCATCCAGCGCAAAGGCAATGATGCAGATTTCGTTTTCAAACGACGCGATGCGTTGCTTTTGTTGCTACCTGCTCTGATTTGCTCCAGAGGTGCATAGTCTTTGCTATACTCTTGAAGTGGTACCCCATACAATGTAATCTTCACTTGAATTCCATTGCCTGCTAGGCAGTTCCGTGTTGCCAGGTCTTTGTGCACGAAGTCCTCTCTTGAGAGGTACTTCATGCCTTCAGCGACCTGGTAACATATTGATAGAAGATCACTGTTAATGAGTAGTTCAGTAAAAAGTGGCCCAGTCGAGTTTCGAGAGAGAAACGAACTATCGAAGTCGGCCTCGTTGCATGCGGCTGCTGTTATGAGATATTCTTTGAGTGAGACATAGTCATCGAGCCGGTAGATTATCGAGAATGGGTATGTAGTCGTGCAGACTGCTGATATCTCTAACACGTTCGGGTGTTGGAGTTTTGCCACTCGTGCGACGTCATTTTTGAATTCTTTGACTTGAGATTCAGTGGCAGTCTCGGATATTACCTTGATGAGCACAGTAGATGACACTGGGCACTCATCCACAAGCGTCATCGCCTCGCCCTGCATCAGCTATCAAGCACATCTCTGAGTGCTACCTACACCAATCACTAAGTGTTGTGCCACTTACCTTGGCGTATTTTCCTGCACCGAGAACTTTGAGCGAGCACAGCTGGTCACGTGGGAACTCTTGCTCGATACCAAGAAGAGGAGGTAGGACCCAAGCCGTTCGACCGCGCTGAGACTCATACAGCATTTCGGGCTCGTGATATTTCGCATCTACAGGCTTGCTTTTCACCGGTGACCGTTGTATCCCTCCATCCAGCTTGTCCTTCACTACAGTCCCGACTTCTTCAATGATAATCTCGATCCCTACAAGAAAAATATCAGAAATCGAGTGGAGTCGACAGCATGTTGACACCGAACCCGAATCGTTTCCACTGCCTTTGGTACCATCCGAATGATTCTGCCCATCGACATCTTCGGCTATCAAATCCGTACTTCCACTTCTTTCCAGTCGTCTCCTTCTCGCTTTTTGCCAGACAATCAGGAGAGCGAAGAGTAAGAGAGCAACGACGAATGGTACAACACTCGCCGCCACAATAAAATCAACAGACAGACCTGTGCAACAAGATGTAGACAAACTGCTTCCAAACAGTGTGTATACACACTACATACCAACTTCAGGCTCTTGACACCTCTCCAGGTGACACCGCATTGGGTGAGGATTCTGCGAGTTGATGTAGCACCACGGTTCGTCCATGCTGGCGTCCGGATTTCGACAAAAACTGTGTGTGTAGTTCCAATTCGACACCGAACTCCATTCGACGCAGGTCTCGTTGGTTACAGCCACATCGGCCGTGCCGTTGTAGTCTTCTCCCCTACCAGTGTAGCAATCCATGCGGCTAGATCACATACCACAGATGGCAAAATTAATGACAAGGTCTTTGTGTGCGGTACCTCTATTAGGGGAACACCTGAATACAATCAACAAGTGTGTTTGCGACCTTCACTAGACATCTAGCATCGCAGTGCTCTTGCCACTCCCGACCAAGACGACATCGTATGTATGAATATCAGGTATTGCCCGGAGTGTTGCGTGCATATCTTCGCTAATTACACGATTGAAAGTGATTGAGGTGTTGATCGAGTCGTCGAGAAATGTCACGTATAGTATGAAATTGGTCGAAAACATGTCTGGACGTGGTCCGTCGGTACTAGCTAGTTTGCTGTTCTGCGAGGGAAAGTTGGTTTGCAGAAATGGGCCGGGTGGATCCTAGGAGGGTGTGGCAAGCTTGATGGCTTCGACACCTCTAGTGTATGACACATACCTGACAACGGCTCGTGTTGCTTTTCGATGGTCTCTGCTGGTGATTGACTCAGACTAATGTCGAAGACGAAAATAGTGAGGACTCCTGGAGTGATGTTTTGCCACTGGATTTAATTGATCGCACGCGAATGGGTGAAGGTCCTCACGTGATGATCCTCACGTGATGATATGTTGGTATGCTAGCCCCGCCTTCTCGCGTGTCGTGTCAACACAGTGTAACATGGCAACGTCAGGGAGCAGACTGGCAGCGTTCAGAGAGAGGAAACGAGAAGAGAAAAAGGCAGAATTAAAAAAGAAAACAGTCAAAGAGGACACCAAACTTGAAGGACCCCGGAGGTATTTCCAGGCTGCATCAGAGTCGACATTCAAAGAGCCAGCTTTCATGGGTTTGCCATCAGGGAGTAGATTCTTTAATCTGCTAACGGCGCAAGAGATACGGGATTTGAGGACTGTCTTCGATGCTTTCGATAGCAAATCATTGGGTACAATCAATGAACGTGAGATGCACACAGCAATGACAGCACTTGGATTTATGATATCACAACAGCAACTAGGAGAGGCAATAACTGACTTGGGGATTCGAAACAGGAAAATACAATTCAACGATTTCCTATCAATTGTCATCGATCGACAAGCAGATGCGAGAGACACTCACGACGAAATCATGCAGGTTTTCCAAATACTCGATAAGAGTGGATCAGGAGTGATAACACTGGACGATCTAAAGCAAGCATGCAGAGACTCGGGAGAGACACTGACAGAGAAGGAACTAAGTGACATGATCTATGAGGCAGACACAGATGGTGACGATGCAGTCAGCCGAGCCGAATTTTTACAGATTATGCTAAAGACGAATCTATTTCAATAGATCCGAGTTTTCAGCAGCACATGCTCTAGTCAAAGCAGATCGAGGCTAATTTTTATCGACTCTAAAATTTAATAAATTGTTTGTTATTTAATCCGTTTTGTTCTATTGATAATACAACTCCAGATTCATTCCATCGTGGATCTCGTAGTCTTCCAGCGTGATGTGATCTTTGAATACCGTGTACCACTTTTTCAACACAATCTTGTCCCATCGGGTCCCCGTCTGGGCCGCCACCAACTTTTTCAGATCTCCTATTGTGTCGTCTTCGTTGCACTTGACGCGCACCTTCTTTCCAAGACGATCGTTACAAGTTATCTCGATCATACTTCACGTCAATTCTTGACAGAGTTTACGCATGCGCAGGTTGATGAGTGACGACGGAGGCCTGAAGCTGCCGACGAAGCAGGTTATTAAGTGTTTTATGCGTTTGTGTGCTAACAAATTAGTCAGTCAATTGATGTGCTGCTTGCAGGCTGCTTTTCTGGTGAACGGAATTGCAACGGAAATTCTCTTGACTCACTTTGGTGATCGAATTTTTATTGCAGTCACGCAGTTACAGAAGCTGGGAACAATCGTAAGATTAGTAGTATGTCTCTACAGTTACTATGGAAGCCTCGGCGTCTCGCGTCTCGGCGCTGATTGCAATAGCCAAATTTTTTATTGCTATTGTTGTTTGTCTAGTAATATTTTAGTAATTAATTTTTATTAAATTGCTACTACTGTTATTATTATTATTATTATTTTAGTATGTGATATGTCGTCACTTTGTCTGGTGGACGTGGAATTGTGCTTTCATTCGTATCTAGGAGATTTCAAACAGGGCAAGCATGACAGTGAGATGCTACTGCATGTACTGATGTTGGTCTAAATTGCTGGCACTTTTAGTACTTACTGTAGTATTTTTGTATTACCGTGTTTCCTCAAATAGTAGTAACCCGTGGGTTACTAGTTTTCAAACTGATCAGAACCACGGGTTAGTATTTAGTTAAGCAGGGTTACTAATTGAGCATAGGTTACAATTTTAAATGTCTGCTGTTATGGTTTAATTAATTAAGTTGAAGTAAAGAGCTATGCAAGTGTTAGGGGAACACATGCACTCTTGACGCATGCTAAACTGTCAAGTTACGGTAACCCCTATTCAGTTACTGGTAGTTTACTCAGTGTCCTCATCATTAAGAATCATAGAATGTCCGCATCGTAATGATCATTGTCTTCATCTTCTTATGACTGTGTCTCTTCTGCCAGACTTTTTTCCTCAAGGTTTTGTGTTTGTTACCTTTAGTCTCTGACATCCAAGGCATGGGTTACTAATCAAGCACGGGTTACTATTTTTCCCCAAACTGATTAGATCCATGGGTTACTATTCGAGCAGGGGTACTAATCGAACACGATTACTATTTGACAAAACATGGTAATTGTTTAATAGATTCATGCAGCATCCGATAAACCTGTGGAAATAGAAGGACATCCAACGTTTACTGTAAAGATTCTTTTGGGCAAGGATGAGGCAAGTTCAGTTTTTGTGATGTAAGTCAAATGTAAACATGAAGTTGATTTATAAACTCTGCAGCCGATTCTAGAAGTCTATGCTAGACGCTTAATGGATGAAATATCAAGAAGCAGTACACCTGATGTTCCTGTATTGCTTGCTATTGCTTTGACAGACCACTCACCAGCCTGTATACAGCCAGTACTTGACGCAATTATTGACAACAAAGTTTGGTAGTAGGTAAACATTTACGTTAGTCACTGTTTAGCTTTAGATAGATGTTGGTCAGATGTTTGAGTACATACAAGTAGGGGGCAGTAAGGGTTGTGAGAAAGAGAAAGAAAAAAATGCTTTCTTTGTGCGTTCTGAAGTTTGTGTAGTGATTGAGTAATTTACTGTATAATTTCATTCTGTACGATGGGAGAGAAATGCATTCCAAACCTGCAACCAAGCAAACTTACTGGATAGCTAGAAACGAATTTGAAATAACAACTTGCTTACATATGTATTGTAACATTTCTCTGTGGCGTCTTGTTAGTCGTTTTTGGCTTTCACAAAGTCTTGGCTATCAAAGATATTTCTTGATTTTCAGAATTTTTGCTGTATTGGTGACAACACAGAGTGCATTAGCAGTTTGGCTGGCAAGATTAACAGGTTTCTATCGAAATGACTGGAATTTATTTTGACGTTTTTTAATTAAAGCATATTGGCGGACTTTGGTCTGTCTGGGACTATGATGAATAGATCAGCCTTGTGTACCCAGACCCTTTCCGCCCGAATGTCCGTCGAGAAAGACTCAGAGTATGGCTACACCGTCTAGTACGCGAGGCTATTTACAGCCCTTGTAGTTCTCTGTGCGGGTTTCTTGAGGTTTTCTCTCCGTCGCCATCTCGTGTGTACTCGTTGAATCACTTCGTCAGATAGTGGTTTTCGGTTTCATGTGGGATTGCATGCCCTCTTGAGTTACGTTGGGCCAGCGTACGTGTTTCATGATGTCATGTTGTCGTAATACTCTAAACCGGGTATGGCATTGCAAAAATGTTGGAGGCACGGCGGCGACAACCCCCCCATGACTACTAGGCTAATTAGATGGTTTTGAATTGGCTAACTTAATTAGTATACACTAACTGATTTGCAGTATTTCTTCACTATTGTTTCAAGATCTGAGAACCCTACGCAATGCGGAGGTACCTATAGCTGACCTTGATCCGGATTGCTCGGAACTAGAGGTGCCGGCGGAGAGTACAGTACACAAAGTGTAAATGTACTGATTTATTAGAGCATAATAATTATGTTGCACAGTTAAGATTGCACTGTATGGCCTCTCATACGTCTAGTACTGTAGACATAATGCATTGTGAGTACGCAGTGAGGCAGGAAATTGTTGAGCCCACGGTTTCTACAGTTACTGTACGTCTTTGGTATTTGTCATTGCTCTAACTTTTCGTAAACTTGAAGTTGTAAAGGTAGTGCACGCTACGAGTCTCGGTTGTTGGACAAGTTTCTCCAAAATTTGAGCGTGGCCGCCACTAGATTAGCAAAAACTGCGAGGATATACAGGAGAGGAAGCGCTTACAATAACTACGGATGTGTAGCGACAGGGATATTTAATTATTGTCGAGCGTAGTTATCTACAAGCTTGTGACACTCAGTCACGCTGTGTATAGATATGTGTGCAACTCTTTGTTCTGACTACGGCAGTATCGTTCCCTACAGGCCACCGGCATGGTGTTCTAGCATTTCAGAGAAAGCTCCTAGATCAAGAGTGATCTTGAGCCAACGGAACACTCCAATCGTCTCATGGGATATCTCTGGCTTACCAGACGGTTACCGATTGTATCTAAAACGCGATGACATGACGGGAGGAACGCTGATGGGGAGCAAAGTAAGAAAACTGGAGTTTGTTCTCGCAGATGCGAAGCAACAAGGAGCAGACGCTGTCATTACATGCGGTGACGTTGAGTCAAATCACTGCAGAATTACAGCCATCGCAGCTCAAGAGTTGGGATTGAAAAGCTACCTTTTACTGCGTTCAAATTCCGAAGACCCGGATAAGCTGGGATTGAAAGGGAACTTGATGCTCGATTTGTTGGCTGATGCAACAATTGTGCTCACTGCTAAGGATGCCGATTATGATTCACAACTTGTGCCTAGAATGCAGCATATGGTGGATGAGCTGAAGGAGACAAAGTCATTGAATGTGTATCGAATAGGATCGAATAGAGTTGGAACTTGGGGTTATGTTGAGGCCTACAGAGAAATGATAGAGCAGGAGGCATTCTCTCAAATCAGTGATGTCGTGGTGGCTTGTGGATCAGGAGAGACAAGTTGTGGATTGGCTCTGGCAAATCACTTGAGCGGATCGACAGTCAGAGTACATGCAGTGTCTGTTTGTGATGACCAATTCTACTTATACAGACATTGTAATAGAATATTGAATGAAATGGGTGTTACTGGCATTCGGTCTGAGGACATTCTGGACATTATTGATGGATACATAGGGAAAGGATACGAAGAATCAACTGACGAGGAGCTACAGTTACTAACTGATATTGCACGAAGAACAGGCATTCTCCTTGATCCAACATACACTCTGAAGGCCGTTCGAGGAATGTTAATAGAAATTGAGGCAAATCCTAGAAGATTTTCTGGCCATAACATTATGTTTCTTCACACTGGAGGTCTATACAGTATGATGGATGGACGATTAGATCATGTGATGAAAAAACAGGTGACAGACAGGCGGCAGATTGTTTCATATTTTAGTCTTGATAAACCAGGTGCACTACATTTTTAGATAAAACCTTTGCCCAGTGAACTGCTGTAAGATTGAAAATATTTTTTAGTTTGGATGTTTCAAATCAATTGTCTAGACTGTTGCAAGTTTGTTCATGTTTAGTCAGTCCGGAGTGATGCATTAAACTACTGCAGTATCTCATTCATTGTCTTTGGTGGGTTAAATTAATTAATCGGTCTGCGTCTTGCATATCAGCCAATTGTGCCAAGAACTATTTTTAATTAATAATTTTAGAATCATAAAATAATTCAATCAAACAATTTGTATTGTTAGTACTTACGACACTGCTATGTGCAGGCTAGTATACCTGCACATAGGCGTAGGAACCAGGGGCACTGGGAGGTACAGGGAGGCGCTGGGGGGACGCTCCATCTCAATTTTTCCAGCCTTGCGTTCGCCTTGCTCCTCCGCGCAGCGCTCGCGCGTCACAATTAATTAGATAAATAACGCACGTCTCTAGAGTAGAAAAATCTGCAATACCTGAGTGAGTACAACGTGCAAAAATCTGTAGTGTACTTTGCACAAAAGTGTTCTTTTTTGCGGCGTCTGCACAAACGAATTGCTGTACATTGGCTGTAATTTTCAATCCAGCGCATGCATGATATCGCGATACGTTCAACATTTGAGTATTAGCGAAAACCGCATGTGGCAGCAAATACAAACTTTTAAATAGTACAGTGTTTCCCAACTATTTGAAAAACTTTACGTACTAGTAGATATCTTACAATTTTTTCAAGAAAGGAACTAGAGATTTATTTCGCAGCCTTTTCTATTATTATTATTATTATTATTATTATTATTATTATTATTATTATTATTATTATAACCTGACGTTGCACTCATTAAAATTAATGGTGCAAAAAAACCAGAAAAACAAACAAACAAGTAATATAACTACTGTGGCATCAATCTACTGAAAACAAGTCTTCTAGTACTGATTTACTACTTCTAGCTGGTTCAAACAACCAATGGTATGCCAAGCTTGCAGCCTCGCGCCTAGACTCAGATAGAGATAATCAACGTTCTTCCAAATGTCATGAGCAAGTGACTGTCTTGACAGCACCCTGGTGTGGCTTTGGCAGTAATGCAATTCCCATTCCCGGCATGAAGTAAAAAAGGACGACTGCTGAGAATTATACGTAATAGACGAAATGTACGCGATAACACTGTTCTCAGACTGAATTAGAGAAGACAAAAACTGTAGCTTTCGTTTCCTCAGCATCTCGGGCAAAGGCAAAAGACCGGTGGAATAAATCATTGTATCGACATGACATCCTCTTCTTCTGACATTGCAAATTTCCCTTAGAGCATCATTCCACGCTACACGTACTCTAGGTAGTTGACTATCACTGCAACACCACAACTGACACCCATAAAATACAGCTGAAAATGCTTGTAATAGACGACATAACACAATCGGAGTGGCTCCTTTAAATTGATGGTAAAAGGAGTAATTATGTAACCGCGCGCTAGATGTGACTTATACTTGCTGGTAAAACACACGGTTACCTAAGGAGTTTTACTGTTGTTCTAGTAAACGAGAAACAATTTCTATTCTTCTCATGCCCATTTAGCTTTCAGCGAGCTGTTGGTTAGCGATACTTGTCAGTACCGTGAAGGAATCAGATCTAACAATACAGTACGGACATGGGCGTAGTGGTGCAGCGCATCCGGGGCTGCAATCCACACTGCGTCTGAGGCGAGGCTACCAGGTCTTACGTAATCTAGAGTTTGCATGACATTACGTTTCCTTCCAGGACAGGATTTCAACAAATACGTATAGTCTAGCTAGGACCCAGCGTTTCAGTAGTCGGTCAGAAAACTCCTTTGGACGTGTTACTCACCACTGCGAGGCGCCTACGGATACACTATACAACTAGTATTGTCTTAATTAATTCTGACATAAACAAAGTCATTTTATTGTTTGGTAGCTTTTGAAAACGATTTTGATTACTACCTTTCAAATTTACTCGTTGAACTGACAGCGAGCAGTCAGGTATCTCAACAGGTGACTGAGGTCACACATCACTTCCAATCTCAGACATGCGGATGGCACAATCAGAGCCATGACCACACCATTATGACTTGTTTTAATTTACTAAAAAATATAGCTCACTTGTAGATGCATGTATTTGCAGTGTCTGCGAAATTCCAATAATTTTTAAATCTAAGTCGCATGCTCAGGGTGGTTCCATAATTATGCCCATGTCTGTAATTACAGTTGAAACTTTGTTGAAACTGCGGAAGGTCAGAATTCTATGTTTTTGTACATCTCGTTGGAGTACTGTTTTGCGTTGTTTCTAGATAGATTATCTAAATTGTTAGATGTTGTGGTAATTATACACAATTTTACTTTTAAAAAACAGGTACAGCGTTGGTAGAATCAAATAAAGTTTGATGTAGTCAAAACCGAATGTAGTTGTTGATACATAATAAGTATTCCACCTACTGACTAGTCCCAATACTTCTTTTCATTATGATACAAGTAAAAACAATTTCGTGATGGAGTACAGCATAAATGTACTTTGCAAACCCCGCAATAACTTCTTACTCTAGTTCCTCTACCTACTAGTTGTCCCAAGTTTTTCACAGTATCACTGCACACTCTGCAGGTTCTCCTAGACTCTGCATAGAGGACGTGGTGGCCCAGGCGTTTGTCGAGTCGTTCCTGTACAGGATGAATCCGTGGACGTCCCATTGAAAGTCGATACGACCTACCGTCAATCAGCTGTTCAACCAGCTTTGATTTAAATGTCAAATACGGTTGTCTTTGTGGTTTCTGGCTGTTGTATAGTATGTGGGCATTGAGCAAGATTGATTCTATGTCATGCCAGAAGATTCGCTTCCACCATTTCTTTGTCCGTCGGCCCCCATTATAAAGAGTGATGAGTTGATCACCTCTATCCACTCCTCTCATATATATGTTGTAATCTCTTACTGCCACAGGGCAATCGACAATGGTAGGTATATGTCGCCCTCTGTGGCGCCTCACTTGGCACCATGAGTTGTCCTCTTGGAGAGGGTGGATAGTAGAGATCACTCGCACCAGACGTTTGTCCTTCCATGTAACGCACAGAAGGGGAGATGAGACACTCCAGTCAATTGTCCCCATTGCTGTGCGATTCTCCTCGGCTTTTGTCATCTGAAGGGATCGAGGAAATCCTTTTGTGCCCTTCCTGGTGGTACCGCATGCAAAGATCTTTCTTTCCTGCAGATGAAGATATAAGTCCGGGTTGGTGTAAAAATTGTCCGTGTAAAGATGGATTCCCATATCTTCAAAGCCACGTAAAAGTCCGCACACAACCCGGTTGCCGAGGAGACCATGCTGTCTCTCAGTGAGGGCTTTTCCGGTGTACACGGTAGAGCGGTAGATGTAACCGGTTTTGGCATCACTGAGAGTCCAGACCTTTATGCCCCATTTCGTCGGTTTGTCTTTCATATATTGGCGAAAGCCAATTCTCCCTTTGAAAGGGATCATGGCTTCATCGATGGTCACTTGCGGGCCGATGTTGTAAAGGGGCTGATGTTTTGTAGCAAGAAGGTCATGAAACTCCCTGATCTTGTAGAGTTTATCGTAAGTTGGTGACCCACGTGCCGGTTCCTGGGTTCTGTCCGAGATGTGTAGGTACCTGGAGATAGTGACTCTTTTAATAATGACAGTAAGGTAAAACAAAATTTGCTAAAAATACCTGGAAATTGCTTGAAATCTGTTTCTTGGCATGATGTTTTGTATTCCCACCTGGCTAGTAGTGGGGTATTTTTGCTGCCAGTAGTAGTCAATTCTCGGACATTTCGTGATCCCCATGGCAATAACCATTGCGATGTAGCACTGCAGCTCCCCAACTGACAGAGGTGTCCATTTGTCTCGAAACTTGTCTGGTTCTGCTGTTCGGAATACCTCGGCATACAAGTTTGTATAATCAACGATTAGCCTCCACATTTCATCATCAAATAGTTTGGAGAAAATGGACAGCTCCGTGCAGTCGGGGTCTTGAAATGTTGGTCCTGGTGGGGGACCACTATACCCAGGAATAGGTAGCAAGCTGTCAGCTCTTTCCCATTCAAGCTCATAGTTGTCAATGTTGTCCATTGTTGACAACTGTTGAGATGGTTGAGCTCGAGCTGATTGGGCTGGTTGAGCGATAGCTTGCCCGGCACATCTTGCTGGTCTGGTAGCATGGACATGAAAGGGAGGGCCGACGGCTGGTTGAACAGCTGCAGGTAGGTCAGTAGCTGGCAAAGCAGTAGCAGCAGCAACAGGAGTTGTACAGATAGTCGATTGAGTAGTTGTAGGATTAGTAGTCATGGTAGAAGATCCAGTAGTAACAGTCGTGAACAATACCTATACCATACAGCACCGTGAACAAAGATCCTACGTTTAGAAAAACACATACGAACTCTAGAAGCAGTAGCAATAGGAGACACAAGAGCATCTAACAAAGAGCAGTTAGCAATAGCAATGATCATCATTGCAATGTAGTAGAAATTACCAGGTAGCTGTACAGTGTCATCTGTGGATGGAGACAGAGGGGCATCTAACAATATAGGATTTCCTAACACAGAGCAGTTACTAATGATAAGTTATTTCAGTGTAGTACAAGGTGTGGTCATCACCAATTCTTCCGACATCAACATCTAAATTATAAACATTTACAGTTACTATATATATATATATATATATATATATATATATATATACACACACATATATACATATACAAACAAATGACATGCAGCAGCTATGTACCTGTTGGATCAATGGATTCACTTTGCCTCAGATCATCTAGACATGATTTGCACATACAAGTTCATCTGATCATGAGACATCACTTGAAATTACCATTTGAAGCGTCATCATTTTCGTTGTCCATGTCTGTGATGTTGGTTGTGGTAACGATGTCTTGTGTGATGTCCATGGTTTGTAGTTCTTCTGCAAACAAACGATTATGTTTAGTACCATATTGAAACAAGACTATCAGTATGTTAATTAATTTAACCAACCCAAGGGTAAGTAAAATTAATATTTACCATCATCACGTGACTGCACCAGTCCTGCCACTGCTTCTTCGTCTATCGAATTTACAATAAATCAAACATTTTGCTATGAATTCATTCATACTTGCCAAACTAACAAAACTATTGTAGCGTGGGCGTACCTATTGATGTTTGACACAGGATGTTTTTACTATTGTAATTAATATTGCTTACTACTGTAATCTATACCCAGCCAGCAACTACTCGTGAGTGCACTCACACACAAAGACGACGGAACTACTAGCGAGTGCACTCACACAAAGACGCGTCCGTCGTCTTCGTGTGAGTGCACTCGCGAGTGGTTGCTGGTTGAGTAGAAAAGAGTAGTCTAGAGCGGTGGTACAGGACCGCCCGTCACCTATAGCTACAGGCGCTGGACAGCAGCAACGGTACGAGCTTGCACATTTTAAACGCACCATATGATGACAGTACAGTGCTACTACTGTACCTCTCATGTCACGAGGAGGGGGGTCGTCAGACAAGACGCCATCGACTATTCCCTCCGCAAGAATCATTTGGCCGCCGTCGTACTCAGTCTCAACATCGGAGCCTCCAAATGCCTCCTCGTCGCTGTCGTCTGGCAAGTCACCATCCAAATGCACCGTATTGGTAACGTCGTCATTCACAAAGAAGCGCCGTGGGAGAGCCATTAGACTGAAAGTCACACAAAGCTCGGAAACAAGACAAAAATGAGATGAGAGGTATTCGAAAATGGGGAGGAGCTTGTTATCCATTCTGGTCTAGTGTGGACAGGCCTTATTTTAGTAGGCTGGGATGGTAATTTTTTAGGTATGGGAAGGCTAGCATAAAAAGATTGCGTCTAGGTGTGAAATCTACAGAGACAAAACACTAGCCATCAAAATCAGGCACGTGACAATGCGTGTGATAGAGCAGCTTTGCTATCAGATTGAGTTTACATTTGATAATTATAGAGAGGACAGAAACAAAGTAGATTTGAGATCCGTGTATAAAACGTCTATTCAATTTTCAATTTAAGATGAAATTTAAAAATTGAATTTTGCCAACGAATTAATTAAATTTAAATTTAAATTAAAGTTTAATTAAATTAAATTTTAATTAAAGTCTAATTAAATGTTACAATTTTGTCTTCGATTATTGTTAATCTGCAAGTTAACTAATGTATAAGCGTCTTTATATTACATGTACGTGTATATAATTAATGGGTAATTAATTATTAATTAATTAATAAATTAGCCCGGATATCCGGGCCTCGGGTAAAGCTAGGAGCTTTTGCAATTATCCTCGGAGACCCGACACTTTGAAGCGTTGCCGCGGAAACGTTCAACTTTGTGCCATTCTGAAACTCCAGATAGACATGATGAGTGTAATGCCGGTTGTAGTCAACTTTCGTCGTCTTATAGTGGAGAAAGAGCTGGACAGCACAGCCGTGGACGGGGTTTGTATTTCCCAGTGTGTCTCACAAGGACTTGGGTCATTCTCGTCTTGTATTTCGTGTCAGGTTCTAAACAGAGACCTGCTGCACGCAGTTGTGGCTTTGTACGATCAGTCGTTGCCCGATGTTACGTCAGACATCATTTACAGTCACGTGTGCCGTTCTGCATCGAAGACTCTACTTTTCATCCGTGACAAGGAAGGTAGGAAATGGATTCATGAATTTGACGATAATTTGTGTGTATTAGTTTTATGTAACGAATTTTTTCTGGTAGTGTGGGGTTACTATGTTTGTATTGATGATGATTATTTGTACAGTGTAGCAGCTAGATTTCTATCAGATCTATTCAAATATGTAATGGAAGTCAAAACTAAAATTTTTTACTACCAGTACCAATGTGTGTGTAGTCTAGCTTGCGTAGCCAGCCCCTCCCCTTTTCTATTCTATTTAATTAATTAAATAGTAGAAAATAGAAAAGGGGAGGGGCTGGCTACTAGTGTGTGTGTGTGCGTGTGTGTGTGTGTGTGTGTGTGTGTGTGTGTGTGTGTGTGTGTGTGTGCGCGCGCGCGCACATGTCAGTGTCAGTGTGTATGTGTGTGTGCATGCGCATGCCGGACTGTTGTTTTGTCTGTGATGTAAGTGCAACAACTTAATTCTGTTATGTACATTACTGCACGTAGTATGTGATGTATGCATGTGACATGGTGTGTTGTATGTGTATGTATGTTTTACATCTGACACGCTGTTGCAACAATTATTACATGTAGGAGTATTGCAAGAAGTTATTAAGAAAGGTGCTACTGAGGTGACAGACATCAAGCAGAATGATGTTACAGTTGGAACTTTAACCGGGAATGGAGATTTATGTCAAGGAAGTAGTAATGGCAAAGGCATCAATGAAGATGAGAAACAAGAGAATGGATTTGATAATGAGGACCAAAATGCAGAAAGTTCTGATGAAGAACCAGGACTGTTTGATGATGTCTACAGTGACACATGTGAGAGCAGTGATGACAGCAATGAAAGGTCTGTCAACATACGGTCTTACACAATTTAGTTTGGATACTAAGTTATTGTATCTCTTTTTCTAAGTTGGTAATGAATTGCGTTATTGTGGTGTTATTGCGGTGATGTAGACCTGAGATCACAGTTGATTGACAGATGGTTAAGTACATTTTATTAAAGCAACAGATTCGTTTATCAACAATTTTGCACTGGATTATATGTTTGTTTTTATGATGATCTAGCAGTGACATATTTGTGGACTCCTACCCGGTCCTCTCCTCGTGCGCACACCACGTGTTTTTTATTTTTTTAGCACGTACTTTTTGTTCCACTAATCCTCATTGCATTGTATTTTTAGTTTATTGCTAGCCTTTCTGTTCATATGAACAGTGCTGATCAATGACAATAGAAAGGCACAACACTGTCAGTGTCTGTAGTTTTTACGTTTTTATGTTATAGTGAAGAAGAAGAAGACGAAGACGGTTATATTTACCCAGGAATGCCCCTTCAGCCTGAGGCTGATCTTCCAGGGGGTCCTGCAGCAGTTACCTAAGTAGGCTGCCTTCTTTCTCTGTATTTCTGCTGGTACTCATTTATACTCCTGAGTCGAGGGAAGCAATTGTGTGTTAGTTATGCCATAGCTCGCCATCACTGTGACTTGAACTTGCAAACCTTCAAGGTCCCGATGTCAACACTCCATAAGATGACTCTCTAACCAACTGAGGTATCTGCACCACTAGTGTGGTATGTTTTAGTTTGTTTATGAGTTCAGACTACTATAGTTGTCTTTGCAAGTTAAATACCCTGTTTCCATTTTCTATTATACATATTGACTATAGTATTAGTTCTTTTGATTGATGTTCTAAGTAGAATATTCAACATATTATAGTTTAGATTTACTGCTGTCTTACAACAGTGACCTTCTCCTCTCTTGCGCAAATAATATTATTGATTTAGCTACTTCACATATAACTGTGATGCTTTTTTTGCTATTGTACATAATTTAAGTCACCAATGCAGTCGATTATCTGCTTGTATGAAGTCTGCTTTGGTAATAAGATGTATCTTTAATCATTTTTTTCATATACTGCACATTGCCTTGAAATGAAAGTGTTGCTCCTGATTTGTTAACTAACAAATGCATACGGTTCTCTGCCTCACTCAGATAGGTTACAATGGATTAATGTCTGTCTTTGTTCCTTTTATTGTTTGTATATTTAGCACTGAAGAGGAGGAAGATCTCTCTATTGGTTCCAAAGAGTTTGTTGCATCAGTAAAGCGGCGGCGTGCATTAAGAAATGCTGGAAAGTGTATAATAAGATTTGTTGATTATGTTTTTGTCAGTATGTTATTTTTTATGTTTTGTCTAAGTTACTGATGATTGTGTTGGCATCGAATCTCGTTTGGCTGGAGCAGCATCTATTGAAAGGCTAGTTGGGTAGGTCCAGTTGATTTGTTTGGGTGTGGAATCTACTTACACTTACTTCTTAAAATTGTAGAAAGGATGAGCAAGGAGTGTTGCAGCTTTCTTTGATAGCAGTGCGGAAACGGTATCGTCGAAGAGGTCTTGGTAGGCGGCTTCTTAATGTAAGTGTGTCCTGTGAACTGAAACACATGTTGTGTGAGCTTAAAGGTGTGTTAAACGTTTAGAGTAGCATTTTGTGGAGAGTTAATTCTTTGGTGACTGTCTAACCAAAGGGTATCATCCCACTTGTTGAGCAATTTGATTAGATCTAAGTAACAGAGTACACACACGCACATGCACACACACACACACACACACACACACACACACACACACACATGCACACACACACACACACACACACACACACAAACACACACACACACACACACACACACACACACACACACACACACACACACACCACACACACACACAACATTTTATGTGCACTCACTCAAACACAGATCATAGTTTTGTGTTACTTATTGTTACAAGTACCCATAACATCAGTATAAAGTATAAACTTAAATGCTACGTTTTATATTCTATTCATTATGACATTGTCTCTATTTAGATGGTTAAAGAAACTTCAATATCGGGCAATTGTAGCTCCATAATTGCTTATGTTGACCATGCTGCACTACAATTCTTTCGTAAACATGGATTTACAGATGACGTTATCATTAGTAGCAAATTCAAGTAAAACTACAATCATCTTGTTTGTTATGCAGTTTGCATCTTTATCAGTGTTACATTATCTACAGACACATAGCTGAGCACTGGGAGAACAGCACTTTTATGTGTTACCTTCCTCCATTCTCAGGTTGATCAGTACAGCGCAGTATAATTATTTGCAAGATTGTTTAGAGTGTATGGTGTGTTGTTAAGATCTTAAAGCCAGCGGTACTAGTACAGCTGCACAAGATGTTGCAGCAGTTTGTTTGCTTGAAAATGATATCTCAGAATGGTATGGTGGAAGCAAGATTGATTGTTCAAATTGTATTGAAATGTTCTATTACAGGAAGCAGATGAATTTGGAAGCACAACAGAAACTGGTTGTCATGATGGAGCGAACGAGGCATCAACTGTTAGAAATGTCTGTAAAGGTATGATGGGGAGAAATAGGTTGGAGAGTACGTGCAATATGGTTGTAGAAGAGTGATTTGATATTTGAGGGTTTTAGCATGTGGCATGCTACTGTTATGTATGTATGGACACACACACACACACACACACACACACACACACACACACACACACACACACACACACACACACACACATACACACACACACACACACACACACACACACACACACACACACACACACACACACACATTGCTATTCTCATGTCAGCTATGTGCATTGGTGCTTTTCATTGTGAAGCAAACTGCATTTATTTAATGAACATGTATTGTACTACCAACAAGTTAGGCATTTGCTATTTTAGTTGATCTTCAGTGCTGTCAATGTTTGTGATTGTCATGCTCAAGTGTGTCAATTCTCTGTTTTGAAGATACGAACCCAAGATGAGACGATATCACAGCTACAGCAACAAGTAAATGAACTGGGTCAAGAAAAGGAGCAATTGGGTATGATATCATGTAGCTAGTTAATTCGTGCATGTTCTACTAGGTTTTTGGCCACCAATTGCTTGCAAGCAAATGCTCTTATTAACAAGAAATGACAACTAACTAAAATACTTTTTGAGCAAGATGTCAAATATTGAGATTTAAACTGTAAATGAGTTTGGTCACTTTAAAGTGTGTATACTGTAGAAGTCATGTATTGTATTGATCTGTTACTCACAAACTTGAGGCCTGCATGCATGTACACTGGTAATCTGCACATGTCACATGTACAAGTTTGATCAGCATTTCTACAATGTAACTGGAACACTGCACAAATGTTAGCTGTGATTTCAAGTTTGCAATAAGGTGTTTGGGTTTTTAGCAAAGGAATTAGATGACTACAGACAGATATCTCATTCTTCATTTAAGTCAGCAGTTGCAGCAATTTCTGAGCGTTTTCTAGATTTGGCAATACCAGACTCTAAATGTGATGGTACAAGAGAGATGCACAACGAAGGTGCAGTGCAATACTGTTACAAGTAATTTATCGATCGTGTTAAGTGTCACATTGGATGTCATTCCAGAAGTGGTTTAATATAATTAAACAAGGCCATGTTGAAGACATGGTGAATATGTGATGGAGACTTACACGTATGCTGGATTGTTTGATTTGCAAGAGTTATTTTGTGTAAATAAGTATTAAGTTTTCTTCTATTTAATGAACACTGCAGTCTTGCATTCATGAGTTTTTGTCAACACTATAGGGAGTACTATAGAGTGAAATACAGAGAGGCAGGAAAACAGACAGTCAAACAGACAGACAAACAGACAGATTGCTTTTCTACTCAGAAACTGTAGCCAAATGACCATGCAGTCTTGATGTGCTTTCAGCACTGCGCTGAGGATTGAATATCCAGGAAAGCTGAAAGTGCAGCGAGACCTGTCAGGAGGCTACTAAGAAACAGATGCAATGACATTGTTATTAGAAAAAAACACTGCACATTATTTCGTTCTAGTGCATTAGTACATGAATATGACACGTGTAGAAACTATTCATAATTGCTAGTGTTTGGTCTGCTGTACTACAGTATTTGTATTGATGTATTGAAATGTATGTATTGGCAATCATGCTTCCCATGCATGCGACTACATCAGTTAGCAACTGTAATTGTGAGAAAAATATGTACCAGGTTGTCACTTGGTGACTAGAAGACTACATAGACTGATGACCAGTTTGGTAATCGGATTTTGTGTTTTGTCTGAATATGCATACCTACCTATACCATTCAGGAGGTCCATTGATGACACCAAGCTGTCATACCATATACAACAATAACACTGGCTGGAATGTGGAGCTTTCACATATTTATGTCTGGTGCCTTGATGTAATTTTTTGGTTCAGCCAGGAGTGGTTAAGCTGAAGGTTTAGACAAGAGAAAACAAACAAATATATCTATAAACTGCATCTAGGTGGTTTACCATAGAACAACCACAAACTGTATCAATAAGAAAACACAGGAACAATTAGGTCAGTGAATAAAATGCTGGGCGTTCTTATCATATAAGTAATCATCGAAATTACACTTAGATAACTTAGCTAAAAGACAGACAGACAGACAGACAGACAGACAGAAAGCTGGCCAGAGTCTAGATGTTGTTCAACTTTCAATTCAGTAAACTAAATTTTGGTTTGTAGGCTCTGTAGGGGAGCTTTTTAACGCTACTTGTTACTTGTGTAATTGTAATTGTAGTTGTGACACTTGTTGTTCATTAGCTGTCACTTTAGTTTCACCTGTATTAGCTTTGATGTATAAAAATATATGAAAAATTGACAGACAGACAGACAGACAGACAGACAGACAGACGTTATCATCTGGCTTGAACGCTACATCTAGACACCTTAGCCCAAGCTGCTTCCATTCATGAACCTATGACTCAAACAACTTTTTCACAAGTTGTTGGGTTCTGTGGTTTAGGTCTTCCATGGGAGCAAATGTCACTGCCAGTACGTCTGGGAGGATTTCGCATGTTG
Source organism: Corticium candelabrum (assembly GCF_963422355.1). Classification (NCBI taxonomy): domain Eukaryota; kingdom Metazoa; phylum Porifera; class Homoscleromorpha; order Homosclerophorida; family Plakinidae; genus Corticium; species Corticium candelabrum. The sequence continues at coordinate 4,172,765 of NC_085094.1, forward strand.
TCCCTGTCCTCTGTCTCCAGCCACGCCTATGTGGATTTTTGAATACACTCACTTGTTGAACTCCCACTTCATTTTCCAGCTTTACAATCCACTGTTGACAATCTCATTTAATGTCCTTCTGGTTTGCTTGGTGAGGCTCTTGCTAAGTCCTTACCTTCTGATAAGATCTCGTCTGGTTATCTATAGCAAGACCAAAGAAGCCTGAACACAGGCTATCTAATGAGTATTTTACCAATCAGCTGCACACCTTGATTGAAAACTTTTCAGCTGCAAGAGACGCATCAAGACTTCTATTCCTTACTAGGGAAAGGAGCTGGTGCTTGGTTAAATGCTATATCACAAGTTTTCACACTTCATGCACTTCTGCGTTTTTCACTTGATGTCGCTTGTGAGGCTCGGTTTACCCATTTCTCTTTCAGATTGGTCAGAGGCCTGTAACTGCAATGCACCACTAGATGATAGTGGATACCACCTACTCACCTGCAAGACAGGGGAGCCTATTTGGTCTCATGAGTCTATTGTTGGAGTGTGGTTGGAGTGCCTTAATTAAAAGTCCAAGAATTCATTGTCGTGAGCCAAGAAACAGGTATACTAACTCCAAATGTAGACCTGACATTATCATGTTTGATGTCGAGTCGGGTTCTAATCTTGACCTTGACATCTCATTGGCACATCCTTGGAGCTCAAATGTTTTCCCAAGCTCGACTGAGGCAACGGGTTGCAGCAAACTGAAGAGAAACCAGAAAGATGTCCAAGTATGAACAACACAATTAAGCTGCCTAGAGGCTCAGTAGTCAACGTTGTCCCACTGGTAATAGAACATTTTGGATCATGGGGAGAAGCAAGAAACTTTTGCAGAAACTTACAACCTTTTTCGTCAGATGAATCAGGAAGACCTAATGCTGAGAATTTTAGACTTTTGGAGGAAAACATTCTCTGTACAATTACAGAAGTGTAATGCTCAAGTTATATACAAGAAGCTTAGCATGTTATGGCATATGGTGCATGGGTCAGAGAGGCCCGACTTTCTCAGCACCCAATTTTTTCCTCATTAGACTAAGTTATGTATAAGTGTTTTAGTTTGCTGTAACTTTAGCTTTTCAATGAACATTAGTCTAGCTGTCCATGTCTTACTGTAGTTCTTTGCAGAATTGTATCATAGTTTAGTGTAAGAAATAAATGATTTTTGACAGACAGATAGACAGACAGACAGACAATGCATGGATCGATGGACAGGGTTGTGCTTGTCTCTGAAATCTTGAACAGAAAATATACCAAGAGTATAACTTCAGTCATACATCAGAACTCACACTCAGTCTGTTCGATTGAATGCATGGAACGAATCTGTGGATGTAGATAAAACACTATTTTTCTAGTCTCTAAGCTACCCATGCAGTACAGCATACGTCTTGATATATCAAAGGATCGATGTACAGCAGTCGGATTGCTTGCATGCATGGCCCACAGCCTAAAGCATGCAACAACAGACGAAAGGTTTCTGTTTGCATAGTCAACTAATTAATACCAAACAGCAAGAAGCTAAGCAACTACGTAGAGTTTGAGAAACCGAAGTTAATTAATTTAGCTTTAGACAAGACAAGACAAAACATTTAGTCAAGTCTGTCTGATCAATCAGAATGTTTTATTCAGGAAAGATTTCAATCATCTACTTGTAAGACTACAGTTAAGAATTGTTTTCCTCTAGTAATGAAGTCAGTTATAAGAGTTTTTCGAGCACGTGAGTTAGCAAAATCCTGTTTTTTAGCGTATACTATAACTACAAAGAAATGCCAGGCTGATGAGTTTCAGTGAAAATTGTAATAGCTTGATTTATTCAAATTAATCAGCCCTCAGACAAACGTGGGATTATAAGAGCAAAACAGAACCACAGAGTAATAGTATTATGACACAAACTGATGCTCGAGAACCATTGGAATGAACATCAAACGTACGGGATATTCATGTGACTTACGCAGGTCCCGTATCATCTGTATCAGCGCGTGGCTGCGTCGTCTTGTTTGCATGGCGTGGCAGCCCGACGAGGCTGGATTGACACAGATTCTACAACTTCTCAAAGAAAGTCAAAGTCCGGTTACTGAAGTCCAGCGAGCAGTGCAGCAGGTAGAACGCCGGTCGAGCATGAGGGCCCCAACCGCTCTCATTCACTCATGTCACACTCCCTGCTACCCATATACTTCTTTCCTGTAGAAATTAGAGTCATTGAACCAGTATCCCGACTTCAACAACTACCTAGTGTACGTCCTGACGAAACTTAAGAGCGAAGGTATAGTTTGAGCTTCACTCCGAATGTGTTGCCACTCACATGCAGCTGGTATATTGACATAGCTTTGTACGCTTTGCTGTTTGTTATCTAGACGAGCCGACACGTTCTCTGTCGGGTCTTATACTGAAGAACAACGTCAAGTCGTATTATCAGGCTTTTCCCGAAGAGGTGAAGGGGTATGTGAAGTCTGAATGCCTCTCTGCAATAGGCGACCCTTCGCCACTGATAAGAGCTACCGTTGGTATTCTGGTGACGACCATCGTGCAGAAAGGAAAGCTCATCAGCTGGCCGGACCTGCTTCCTCTTCTCTGTCATCTCTTGGACAGTGGAGACTACACTGTTTGTGAGGTACGCCTTGCGGTTTGTAGTTGTTATATGCGATTGATGCTGTACGGAAATTGCTATTGCGGAGGTTGTTGTATACAGATGCTGTGGGAAGCCAATGGTATTGGGTGTCAGTATGTTGAATTTGAAACTTTTGAGGAATAATAGTTTAATTTTTTTGTGACTGAGATTTATGGTTTCAATGCAGTCAGTCTTGATAGCGTCAGTTTCCTACCGTTAGCACCAAATTTACGTGTCTAATCATTACAGAAGTCACTCAAATACAAGAAGGAACATGTAGAGAAACTGAGATTTCTTTCTGTTGGCTCTTAGTGAGGTTTTGTTAGGATATTTATATCTCTGTTTATCTCAAATGTAGATGCTGCTGCAGTTATTGAGTTACGTTTTTATTTGAGTGTATTTAAGTGACCCCTGATGATAGGATACAGCTGTTACAACATTCTACCGGTTTTTTATATTCAAACTTAGGATGGACTTTTGATTGACTCTGCAAGTGGACAAGGTGTTTGTTCAGAATAATTGGCATGTAAACACTGACATTTTGATGCTTGGGATAAATAGTCTCTATGGTCCAGGTAGGGAGGTGATGACAAGCTGACTGGGATCAATAATTTGCACAAATGTTTGTCGATTATCATACAGTATAATGCCAATTACCCGGACTCTTCCCGTGGAAGCCAAATTGTCAGGATAATCGAAAGTCCAAATAAATGAAATGATGGGGTGGTGACTTCCTTGAGGCTCAGTCGTACATTGACAGTCAAGTGAATAAATGTTTAATTAATTAATATCAGTGTTTGAAAAAGTGGTCGTCAAGTTGTCATTTGATGCCTAACTGAGTTCACGTGATGACCAAAATTATTCCAGCAAGGTTTCCATCTTGACGATTAAAGTCACTTAAGTTACGGTGGACCCAATAAATTTTGTTTTTATGCGATAGAGTATAATAGTGAAATTACTCAGGTCAGACTGAGAGTGACATCTCTGAAGTCCGGGGATATCGTTTACTTGCCAGAACAATCAGTACCATATTTGATATCTATGAAATATATGTAAAAGTCCTGAACTCGTTGATGACCAAAAAATTTGTGAGGTTGTTAAGATTATGACTTCGTCTGCTATAAAATTTTGAACACTAATATACACCAATAATAGGTCAACAACAACTCAACATGTTTACTGGTACACATGTGATTAGATGTAAGAAAGTTGTGTATGGTTCCAATTTTGGATTAGGTTTCCATGTTTCCATGTTGAAACGATGTCATGTAGGAAACATGTGAAAGACACATGCTTTCCGAGCAAAAATAAATTTGTCTGGATTATCAGAATATCTAATTGGGGTTGTACTATACACAAGCGTGTGTGTCCACTTGAATACAAGATGTTCTCTACCAAATAGACTCAGTTCATCAATCATTGAAAGTTGGCGTCATTTTTTTGTTAGGCACAACAGGGTTGTCCCCAGCATACAAAAGGCAAGGTGCTCCGCCATGCCTTGGCTTCCACTTGGTACAAGCCCCCATGCTTTGCTGCTGTGTAGGCAGTGATTAGCTATGAAGACAATGGACTTGTATTTGTATTTTGTAAAGTGGGAAGGCTAACAAGTAGTTCCTGGGATGCTTGGTTTGAAGATAAGACCAATTAGGACAAAGACTGCCATATGGTATGAACTATTAAGTATCTGATGGTAACATGTGGAAGAGTCTGTAGATTCTGGCCCTTAATTAATTAGTCCTATCCTATGTACTAGGTTCTCAGCTTCTTGAGGTCTGGAAATTTTCCACGGGCTGTGAGGCTTAAAGTTGATATAGCTATCATGTGGTCAAGCACAGTGAACTAAGAAAGAGAGAAACTTTCTTTAAAAATAAACCACTCTGTTCCTTAGGCCTGAGCATTCCATGACAATAGTCTGTAGCATGTGAGTGTAAGCAAACCTGCATTAAAGCTTTCCTGGGGGCGGCACCCGTAAAAATCAAAATGGGCGTGACCAACAAATTGCGTGGACGTGGTCATAGCAATTTCTGCTGTTCCTTACAAAAATCTTGCGGACACCCTTGCACAGAGACTAGAGATGATGGTTCATATGTTTTTAAGATTTTATGTATGTTTTGTTGACAGCTTGAGTATCTGGTTGCTAAAATTGTGTTGTCTATAATGTGTTGTTTCTGTTTGTAGGGAGCATTTGGAGCATTGCAGAAGATATGTGAGGACTCTGCAGATCAGCTCGATAGCGATGCTCTCAATAGACCTCTGAACACACTTATTCCCAAGTTCTTGGCTTTTTTCAAGCATGCGAGTGCAAAGATCAGGTAACTTGGATGAGTGTTGGAATTCTATAGTCAGATATGTACGCTGTAGCAAACTTTATGGGTGTGATATCGTCGATTGCTCAAGGTTCTGCCCACGGTGGTCGGAGGTGGTCGGGCACAACCATCACTCAACAAACACCGACCATTACTCCACATGTTCCGACCACGACTGATGTAGTTTAGATAGCGGCTTACTTGCCCCCCAATGGATGGCAGACTGTCACGAGACATTGCAATTCTCAAACGATCTATTGAAAGTCTACTGCAACACATGTCTCCCACGCTCACGACCTTGAAAAAACTTGTTAATATCAACTTCTAACACTTTCTGTCCTTACGTACCTCCCCTCTTAAGAAACTGCACGTTATCGTGGAGTTTATAGTAAGCAAATGCAACGATAGTTTAGTCTCTTCTGGACAGCCAATCTGCACACTGATTCTCTTTCCCAGGAATGTGAGTAACCCAGAACTGGTACTGCTGCAACACTAAACTCCATCTTGCCAACCTTTGTTTTCTTTCCCTCATGCGGTGCAGCCTTGTCAAGGGTGTATGGTCCGTCTGTAGGTCAAACTCTCTCCCATAGACATAAATATGGGTATTCTTGATCGCCCAGACTATCGCCAGACACTCTTTTTCGATGGTAGAATAGTTGCGTTGTCTTGGTTGTAGCTTTCTGCTTTAGAAACATTATATTACGTTGTTGCCCATCCACATATTGCAGTGATTCGGCTCTAATTCCTCTTTCTGAAGCATCAGTGCGTAACACAAATCGTTGGTCATAGGCTGGGTTTGCCAGAACAGGGTAAGTGCAGAGGGCTACTTTTAGTTTTTGGAATGCCTTCTCACTTTCATCATTCTACATGACCTCCGATGTTGATTGCCTCTTCTTTATTAAATCTGGTAGAGGAGCTGCAATGTCAGCATAATTAGGTATGAACTTTCGGTAGTACCCCGTGAGACCCAAGAAGCTCTGCACATTCTTCTTAGTGAAGGGCCTTGTACTATCTTTAATCGCCTGCACTTTGTCTTCAGTTGGTCTAACCTGACCCCCTCCTACCACATAACCCAGGTAAACAACCTGCTATGCCCCAAGTTGGCACTTCTCTGGTTTGGCAGTCAGACCCGCTCTTGACAAGCGTGTGAGGACCTGTTCCAGGTGCAACAAGTGTTCTTCCCATGTAGCACTAAATATGACGGTGTCATCCAGATATGCTAGTGCAAAACTCTGACAGCCTTTCAACACCTTGTTTACCAGCCTTTGGAATGTTGCGGGGGCACAATGCAGTTCAAACAGCATCCTCTTGAATTCGTACAGTCCACTGGAGGTGACAAACGCTGTCTTCTCTATCGAATCTTCACTCACAGGCATCTGCCAATATCCTCTTGTGAAATCCAGTGTGAATATGTATCTCGCTGGTCCTAGCTGGTCAATGACATCACAATCCTAGGCATAGGGTAGACATCAAATTTGGACAATTTCAATTCTCTAGAGCCATCTCGTTTCGGCACCAAAATTACAGGCAAAGACCAGTCACTCTGAGACTCTTGAATAATATCCAGATTGACCATCCTTTGGAGTTCCTTCTCGACCACTCTCTCTTGAGACCGGGGCTTATGATAGGGTTTCTGCTGCTCTGGTCTAGCAGACCCAGTGTCAATTCAGTGTTCTACAACACTTGCATGACCAGGTAGATCGCTGAAGACCGCTGAATATCTATCTAGGATATCCTTCAACTTGCTACGTTGCTTGGCAGAGAGGTGTTTGTCTACTACTATGTGAGTTGGTCCTCTGTCACTAGTAGGAGTCTCGGGTAGGTCTTCCTCATCTTCAACAATGGCTTTCAAGACGTCCATTATGTTTGTTCCTGTAGGGCTATGCCATGCCCTTAGCATGTTCACGTGAAACACTCGATGCCGCTTCCATTTACCTTTCATGTCTACTTTATAGTCTATTGAAAATCTACTGCAACTCGTCTCCAGGGCTCGCGACCTCAAAAGTCGTTAATATCAACTTCTAACACTTTTGTCCTTACACAGACGTCTACCATGCCATAGCATAAAACGTCAGACTAGGCAACATAGTTCCTCGATGTTTGACAGAAGTTGCAGCTTTCTTTAATAGTCTGCTCTTTCGGATCTCATAGACCATAAGCAGTGCGATACATTCTGTTTGGCGCTTTCTTGTCAGAAATAAACCATGCCCCTTATAGCCTAACCACCACTCCTGGGCAGAATACTGATTGCTGTCTGTCAGCAACAAGAAACATCTTTGTTATGTACACTTTCGATTATGTCAGCTTCTAGAGAAGGTTTCCATATCTGAAAAGAGCGCAGCTTCAGCGCTTCAACGATAATGACGACGATGACATTGACGATGACAGCGACATCGGGGACTCCAAGACCGACGTTACTGACGGAGACATGATCACGTAGCGATTATACAGTTCTTAGACAAAAATCTGCTTAGAGTGGTAGGTTTAATAGTCTGAACATAACTCTAGTCAATGCAACACTCAATCAGACGAATTTCAGTTGTTCACTTAGAGGCGAATATGCTTCTATTTGTATTAATTTGCCCAATTCCTGAAAGAGCTTGATTTCACATGTAGGCACATGCTGTCTTATGCGTTGTAATACGGTATTCGGTTATTGTACGATTGTCAGTATGGCGATACTACAGCACTTGCTATGTGCATGTGGTTACATGTTTAGTTCTGTGTGTTAAGGTGAGATTGTGTTGTCCTTCTAGATCACATGCGATTGCGTGCGTCAACCAGTTCATCATCACCAGAACGCAAGCATTAATGGTTCACATTACTTCTTTCATTGAGGTAACGAGTTACTCATTGTAAAGTTGTAAGGTTGATGTAACGTGTAAGCATGGACAACCTGCTTGGCCTCCACTGCGATTGTTTCGACGTGTAAAATGTTCTGAATCTTCTTTCATTACTATGGTGTATACGATGTCATGTGTTTGTGCTTTGAGTAACTTGGTTGTCGTTGTGTAGAATCTGTTTGCTCTGTCGGGAGACGAAGATGCCGAGGTTCGAAAGAACGTCTGTCGGGCGGTGGTCATGTTACTCGAAGTTCGAGTGGATGTGCTCATGCCACACATCCACAACATCGTTGAGGTCTGTATTACCCATACTCATTAGTTTGTATCTTACACGTTTCTAAGGCAATGATTGTATGTGCTGTTTTGTGTGTAGTACATGCTGTTGAGAACTCAGGATACCGATGAACACGTTTCCTTGGAGGCGTGTGAGTTCTGGCTGACTATTGCTGAGATGCCGGTTTGCAAGGAGGTCCTTGCCCCTCATCTGCCATCGTAAGTTGTTTCCTATTGGTTAAATACAAGTTTATACATTTCTTTAGCACCACACATTGTTGTGTTCTATGTGAGGTGATGATGTTCAACATGCTCTTTATATTGCCACCGAGACACAGACACACACACACACACACACACACACACACACACACACACACACACACACACACACGAACAAATCGACACACAGTCAGGCAAGCAGTAATGCTCACCTCTCTACTCACACAAACTGGCAACTAACCAACCAACCATCAGTACACAATACAGCAGCACCACATCATCACGAACAGATGATTAACCACTATACCCTTATACTTCAACATCATTGTGAAGTATAGAACGTATTTAATTATGTAGACTAGGTGAGAATAATTTGTTATCTGGAATTGTGGTGCAAACATGTGCCATTGAAAATTTGCTAGTGTACATAAAAAGTTTATTACTAAAGTGAATGCTGAGATGTCAGTTGGTTTGTTTTACAATGTTCTCTCATTTGAAGTTTTTTGTCATTGAAGCCGGCAATGATATGAGGACCTCATCCAGGTCTTGGATGTAAACTGGTCTGGAAGACTTACTGTTAGGTAGCATGCCACGTTTATATTGGTTCTACAACTCTCTGGCTTCTTCAGAATGTTAGCAAACTCTTTGTCGATGAAAATAAGTAGTAAACTGACTTTAATGTAGTAGCCGTCACTGATGGTGTCAGCGTGTGACTACTGCGGTGATAGGTAGATTGGAGTAAGATTCGTGTTGTAATAAGGACTCAGCCATATCCTTTCCAGAGTTGTCGCTTATTGTTGTATATGTAATAATCGAGTCAACTGATATGAGTTGTGTTGTGAAAGTCCATTCTAATGCACACACATTAGTGTCTTACAAGATGCGGTGAGTGTTGTGTTTCGCACGTGGACGACATTAGTTTGCCATGAGTTAATGCTTTGTGACTGAGCTTCTAGATAATGTAGTTTAGTTACCAGTGTCTCATGGCACATTGTTGTATTAATATAATGTTGATGTGTTATGTTATATGATGAGAGTATTAGTCATGCATCTTCTTGTGTATTGAAGGCTGGTACCGGTTTTGGTGCGTGGAATGCGATACTCAGAACTTGATATCGTTCTGATGAAGGTAAGCCAATTGTATTTTATATGCAATGTTTGTTCGTATGTGCATAGCATGGTCATGTGGCTTTACATGTATTGTGCATTGTGATGCTTCTAAAGGCACCTTCACATAAGACACGGGTGTACATATTGTGCTTACGAATGCGTGTACTGAATTGGTAGTTGTGTGCATCAATGGACTCTGGTGGCATGCATGTGTATGTTTTGGTATTTTTGCATAGATGCACTCTAAAAGGTACAATGGACACGCCCAAATTGGTTTTGGTACATGTGTGTAGATGTCAGACAGGGTTGTCTGTGTATGTAGTTAGTCTGTGACTGTGTTGTGTTTCTTTTGCTATTTGTTGTCTTTATTTAGGCGGAGGTTGAGGATGAAACGGTTCCTGATAGGCCAGAAGATATGAAACCAAGGTTCCACAAGCCGAAGACGCATCTACATCCACACATTGAAAAGGAACAAGAAGTAACAGTGGCTATCATGCTATGATTGGAACGACTACTGTAGCTTTAGACAGTGTGTGTGTGTGTGTGTGTGTGTGTGTGTGTGTGTGTGTGTGTGTGTGTGTGTGTGTGTGTGTGTGTGTGTTGTGTGTGTGTTGTGTGCGTGTGTGCTTGGTGGGGGTGCACGTGTGTGGAAGTGGGCATGAATCTATGTTCTGTAAATTTAGTTGATACAGCAGAAGAGAGTCACAACTCTCTCCATACAGCTAATGACATGACTGCTGTGATTGATTTGAGTACAACTATAACTGCTGACCTCAATATCTGTAGCTCAGATGGTATTTATTCAGTTGGATGAGAAGTTGTTTATCTTGTTGTGTAGGAAGACTTCGACGATGATGATGACACGGATGTCTTGTCAGATTGGAACCTGAGTAAGTAGTACAACATTACATGTATTAGCAACCGTGATGTACTTAACACACATCTTTTGTGGTCTTTCACAATAACCATTCGTGCTTTATTTGCAGCCATTTGCGAATACAGTAAAACTATCAGTAAAATCAGTTCTGATTTTGTACAACAAAGCGATTATTATTTTATTGATTTGTTGTGCTTGTGATTTGTCATCATTTACGTTGGTTGCAGGGAAGTGTTCAGCCGCTGCTCTTGACATGCTAGCCAGTGTGTTCCGTGATGACATGTTGCCAACACTCCTCCCCATTCTGAAAGAGATTCTTTTTGATCCTGACTGGATAGCGAAAGAGTCAGGAATCCTTGTGCTAGGAGCCGTAGCAGAAGGTTACTTACCTACACACTGTATATGAACTATGAGTATGCTTATGTTGCATACGTTGTATTTGTAGGTTGTTACACTGGGATTGTGCCTCATCTGCAGGAACTGATTCCTTTCTTGATTGCATCATTAGCCGAGAAACGAGTCTGTAAACATCCATTGTACTGTAAACGTATCTGCATTACGTCTCGCTTCTGTTACGATAGGCTCTTATTCGTTCCATCACTTGTTGGACACTGAGTCGATACTCTCACTGGATAGTTAGTCAACCACACGAGTTATACTTGCAGAAACTAATGGAGGAGGTACATACAATCATATGTCTATGATGCCAGTATGACACGTGTTACACTGGTGGGTGTTTGTTAGTTGCTGAAGAGAATACTGGACAGCAACAAGAGAGTCCAGGAAGCGGCGTGCAGGTTCGTTGGAATGCATTGTATGGACTTGATCATGTGTGTTACATTTGGTACTCAATTTTGTGAGCAGTGCATTTGCCACTTTGGAGGAGGAAGCTTGCACTGAGTTGGTTCCCTATCTTTCGTATATCTTGCAGACACTTGTCTTTGCTTTCAAGAAGTACCAGGTGTGAGCTGTTGTCGGCTGGCTGTGAATCAACAATGTTACTTGTATGCGTTTGTAGCACAAGAATCTATTGATCTTATACGATGCGATCGGCACTCTGGCTGACTCAGTTGGAAATCATCTTAACCAACCAGTAAGGATCATTGTTGTATGTTGGTTTTTATGTCTTTGTGTTTGTGCTTGTGCTTGTGTGTATTGATGAGAAATGTTTGTGTCACAAACTGGGAATTGCCGATTGTTTATGGTTTATCCGTGAATTATCGTTTGTAATTATGGACTTGTAGCAACATTTGTTGGCAACTTGCTCTATGACCTGCATACTCAGGGTTCTGCCCACGGTGGTTGGAGGTGGTCGTGCCTGATTACCACTTGACAAACATTGGCCATCACTCCTCATGTTCCTACCACCAATATATTTAGGTAGTGTTTTACTTGCTCCAAGCTATTGAGCAATGGAAGGTGAGGCAGAGCAGTGTATTGAAAGGTGGGCACTTTGTTCACACCGTGACATGGCGACAGTCTCTGCTATGATACGATCTATTATACGATTATATCTATCACCCAGGGCACTAACATGGTAGTGAGATCCAACACAGCAGTCTGCATGTCAGCGATGAGCAAGGCAATATCCTAGGTACTGTGACAGAGTCAGTCATAGTTGTCGTCAGGGTTTGTTGCTAGACTGGAGCACTGGCTGTTTGAAACCTGCAGCTCACACATGGACGGCAGACATCTAACCATGCCATACTACGATATAGTATAGACGTGAGACTGGGCAACATAGTTCCCCGACTGTTAACAGAAGTTGCAGCTTTCCTAATCTACTCTTTTAGATCATAGACCATCAACAGTGTGATACATTCTGTTTGGCACTTTCTTGTCTGTTTGTGACATCGCTTGATTGTCCGGGAGTTGTCTACTTCTAAAATAGAAATTAACCACATCCTTTAATGCAGCTGATACCTGGCCACCACTCCAAGAATCCTGGGCAGAACACTGAGACTGCCAGCGATGTAAGAAATATGTGGACTGTATCTTTGATGGACGTATGCTTGAAAATTGGTTTTGGAAGGAGACATCTGTCTTGGCACAGCTGTCGTACACTTTGAATCAGCAACAGAAACTCGACGTGCGAGATACAGTGTATGTGCAGTAAAACTGCAAACGTTTCATTGCACAGTGGTGTACTAGGATTGACAACAATGTTTGAAGCAAAGACATTTTGACTGTTTGTGTCACTCTAAATCTGCTCTTGAGCTTTCAACTGGTGTTGGTCCTTCACCTTTTTTCCCTGTTCCTTCTACGTCTTGTTTCAAACCGACTGTACTGAAATTTGTTTTCTATGAAATTATATATATATATATATATATATATATATATATATATATATATATATATATATATGTATGTATGTATGTATATTATAACAGCTGGGTGCTGTCTAGCCAATCGTTGCCATCAGCAGACATGCACAAAACTAATACTCAGTACGTGCTTGTGCAGTCGATATCTGAAATCTGAAGCTACATCACTGTTTAACTGGATCAGGGGCGTAGCAAGCACATTTGGTGTGGTTGGGTCTAACGCTTGTTAGAGGGCATGGTTTAACACACACTAACATGCGAAATGCGTCTTGTGACAAAGGAAGACTGGAGTTCGAGGCCGTTCATACTCGCATGTAACTTAGATGTACAGTAATTCCAGTAGCTATAGTATGTAGCTAAGCCTGTCGCATACTACAGATACTCCAAATAAATATATCAATAAATAATATATTTAATCGTCTATATACCTAAACCGGAAGTTACTCTAATCGCCTGCTCTTGAAAGTCTGATTTTCCAAAACTGGTGGGGCCCGATCCTTTGCTATGAATCTGTGTGTACCACACTTTAAGCTGTTGGGCTAGTTTAGGGTACCAGAATGGATTGTTGCTGTTTTTGTCGTGAACTCTTGTTTTACCACCATGCTGTGAAAGTGTGTCAATGTGGTAGATATTGTATACGATTGTTGTTTAGGAATATATTGAGCTATTGATGCCACCGTTAATCGAGAAATGGAATAACCTGCAAGATGAAGACAAAGATCTCTTTCCTCTCCTAGAGGTTGTTCTAATAGCAAAGCTATCTTGCATTGTTTTAAATTTTGTGTGTGTGTTCTAGTGTTTATCATCAGTAGCAACTGCTCTTCAGGGTGGGTTTTTGCCTTATGCAACTCCTGTGTTTCGTCGTTGTGTCAGCTTGGTTGAGAAGAACCTTACTCAATCGATTGTAAGTTATTGTTTATTGGTTTGTGGTGGAATTCTTATGTTGATGTGCTAGGTATCTGTGAGCAACCCAGACCATTATGATCCTCCAGAGAAGGACTTCATGATTGTAGCTCTTGATTTGCTTAGTGGATTAGCTGAAGGGTTAGAGGGTGCCATCGAGAGCTTGGTAACGGAGAGCAATATTCTGGAACTTCTCTATCGTTGTGTTCAGGTAAGTTTGATGATGGTTGAGTATCACGTGTGTGTGCGTGCACACACACGCACACACACAGTGACACAACACACACGCGCGCACACACACACACACACACACAGTGACATAACACACACACACACACACACACACACACACACACACACACACACACACACACACACACACACACACACACACACACACTTGTATGTGCACCAACATAGCTTTTGTTTATGTATGCAAGGATCCCATGGCAGAAGTTAGGCAGAGCTCATTTGCTCTACTTGGTGACTTAACGAAGGCCTGCTTTCCTCATGTCAAACCAGTAGCAGGTATAACAGTAATATGAAGCATGTCAGACAACTATTGCTTTCTCACACTTTGTCTACTAGATCGGTTTGTGCCCGTGTTAGCGCGGAATCTCAACCCAGAGTTCATTTCAGTGTGCAACAATGCAACGTGGGCAATTGGCGAAGTCGCCATTCAAATGCGTGAGTATCATTTGTAACTAATGCGTGCAAAATACATTAGTTGTTTGTGTATAAAGGTGAGGACATGACTCAATACATTTCGATTGTAATTCCTCACTTGGTTGCCATCATTAACCGACAAAATACACCCAAGACTCTGCTGGAGAACACGGGTCAGTGATTGTTTGAGTCAGTGTAGCATGAGACTTGAGCTGTTGTAGTTGTTGCTATTTATGCTTGCAAGGATGTGATGGTAAGTAAGTTGAGTGTATGTTTTGTAGCGATCACTATTGGACGGCTTGGTCTGGTGTGTCCGAATGAAGTAGCACAGCATCTCCAACAGTTTATCAGGCCGTGGTGTACGTCACTGAGGAACATCAGAGATAATGAAGAGAAGGATTCTGCGTTTCGTGGTGTCTGTGCCATGATTGTTGTCAATCCTAGCGGAGTGGTCCAGGTGTGTGTGTGTGTGTGTGTGTGTGTGTGTGTGTGTGTGTGTGTGTGTGTGTGTGGTGAGACATTTGCGTTTGTCAATGTGTTTGTGTATGTGCAGGACTTCATATTTTTCTGCGATGCCGTGGCATCATGGGTAGAACCCAAGCAAGATCTAAAAGAAATGTTTTTCAAGGTTTGTAGTAGTGCACGGCATGTCTTCTCAATTTTTGTCATTTCACACACAATGACATAGTGCCTGCATCTAAAACAGCACATTGTAATTGGTTTTCCTTTTTTCTTGTTACAGATTTTGCATGGGTTCAAGAATCAAGTTGGTGAAGACAACTGGAAGTGTTTCTCTGATCAGTTTCCTCCACTGTTACGAGAAACGTTGACGTCTCAGTATGGTGTGTGATAAGAATGAAAGGGAGGGCAGGGAATAGGTCACTAGGTGAGACATGCATGCATCTACAATCAAAGATAATAATACCGGTGTGTGTGTGTGTGTGTGTGTGTGTGTGTGTGCGCGCGCGCGTGTGTGTGTGTGTGTGTGTGTGTGTGCGTGTGTGTGTGTGCATGTGATGCAGTCACGGAGTATGATTTATTAATCAAGTCTCTTCTCTATTAGCATTATTTTGTTGCGTTTCACTTATTCTGGAATCGTGATTGCCGCGCATTTCATTGGGATGAAGTCTGGCGTTTCAGGCGTGGGTGGGACTTTTACGGGGATCAGCAGCCGTGATCATGTCAGTCAGCGTCTGTCACAATAGTCGGCTGTGTTGTCTCGTCCAATCTGTCCTAGTCAAGCATGGCAGCAACAGGTGGTGGTGTTTATCAGTGTCAGCTGTTCATCTCTCGTTGCATCCTCGACTGTTATTGGTGTGTGCAAGTGTCATTGTCATATACCCGTATCTATATGCTTTGGAGGGCGTCTGTGTGCTAGCTGGATGATGTGCGAAGCGTGATTGCATCAGTGTGAGCGTGCGTCTTCAACATTTAAATGGTTATCAGATTGTCTTGTACGCATCAGTGGTGTGTGAGAAGAGGTTTGCTGTCGAAATTGTGTCTCTCCATTATGTGGCGTGGAGTGCTTGTGTTCTGTGAGCCAAGCGAGTGTTATCCTTCGTTCAGTCAGCAGTTCGGTTTCTTGGCGTTCGTCAACTGTAGGTGCATATTGTGATAGAGTTCTGCTGTTGTGTGACATGCATGGAATAGACGTTACTTCTGTTCGTTTTAATTAGTAGGGTAACTGTTCAGAGTTTATTTACGGATGGTCGTTTGTAGCAGATGTTAGTGTACTCCCAGATTGTTTTATTTTCATTTGGCTTGGCTTGGCTTTTTTTACGATATCAATGTCATTCGGTCCTGGTAATGTTTTATCTAGAGTTGTGTCGCATTTGTAAGGAGCGCGCTGTCAGTGTGCTGAATAATTATTGGTTTATACTGCAGTGACGGCTACCGGATTATATAGTTAAAAGTGAGTGACTGTACACCCCCATATAGATAGATGGTCAGAGCGTGCGCTAGTCTCGCGTAGCCAGACCCTCTCCTGTGCCAGTTAGTTATCCGGGACACAAAGTCTCCGCAGTAACGTTGTGCCTAGGCATGTCCAGAAGGTAACAGAGTCTATAATTACGAAATGCTAGGAGACATATTGAATTTGAAATGTAGCGATAAAAGCATTTGGAGCCTGGCCATTGAAGAGAGAGATCGCTTGGAGAAAGAAAGAGAAGGTTGGCAGAATAGGGTTGCAAGGTGATTGAGTGTCGACTGACTAACAAATCGTAATTTTACACAATATTGTCAGGAGACAAAGCGACTGAAACTTCAATCATTTTTGTTGGAAACAAGAATGCGGTAAGTGTACATGTTAAATTAATTGTATCTCCACGTTGTCATCTGTCCGTTCGTCTGTCTGTCTGTCTGCCTGTCCGTCTCTCTGTCTGCCCGTCTGTCTGTCTGCCTGTCCGTCTCTCTGTCTGCCCGTCTGTCTGTCTGCCCGTCTGTCTGTCTGTCTGTCTGGCCATCTTTTTCTGTTTGTCTACATGTTTGTCTGTCTGGTTAATATCAGTGTTGTGAAATATAATATTGCTAGGAGTTTGTTCAATCTTTCTTGCTGTGTTGCTTTGCTAATTCATTACATATTGACTGTATGAGTATATGCAAGGGAAACATCAAGACTTGAAATGTTAGATCCTTCAGTACAGACAGAGGCAGGGATACAGTGTTTTAATAAGTCGTTTTTATTGAATCTTGTTTTAGGACAATTTATATAAAGAATAAATTTAAGTTTTTTGAATTAATTAAAACGTTATTTAAACTAGCTGCTCTCAGTCAGTGTGTTTGTATCTATTGCATCATGTATAGTCTTTTCGTAGGCGTGTTCATTATATCACTGATATGCAAGTGCATGCTTCAAATTAATTTGGCGTACATTTGTGGCTTGTATTTGTTTTCAGGGCAAAACGACCATCATACTAAGATTTTTGGAACGGTACTAGTCGAGTGCTCTCGTTATCCACACGTAGCTCTAACTCAGCGTTGTGTCTCATGTCTATATTGATAGGGAAGAACCGCCCAAACCTACAGTTGCTCTTGAGTACACATATGGACGAAAACAAGCTCGTGGATCAAGCATGGTTAGTAGGCCTATGCAATACATGACAACAGCTTTTATGACGTCTACAAAGTGTTGCTGAACATTTACAGGGTAAGAATATTGCTCATATTTGGGAACTTGGAGGTGGTACTTCGTTGACCAAACTTTTGGATTCTCCAATCAACGAGAATACTATTAGGTATTGTATGTAATATTAATGTTTGTTGTGTTGATCTTACATGTATGTGTGGTTCAACGCATGTTGTGTGTAATGCCAAGGGAATGTAGGAGTGTTATAACAAAGTGCTTGCTTCATCGATTAGTACTTGCTTACTTGTTGAATTAGCTATACTACTTTGTTATATATTTTAATGACTGATAATTGTATACAGTCAAACCTTGCTAATCTAAAGAGCCTTGTGCCAAACTCTGTTCGGAGTAGTGAAGTTGTTCGGATTACCAAAAATGCCAAAGTGTGGCCTTGGAGGTCCAGACCTTGCCTCGGACACTTAGACGACTGGTGTATTTACGTTTCTCTACACATATGTCAAGTTTGTGGTAAAAGACACCGCTGCGACAACTACAGACTTCTAAATAATGTGACAGTTAGGATTTAAAATAGTCAGATATGCGCATTTACTGAAAACTAGGTAACCGCAACCCGGATAAGGCTGCCCAATAGGATCTTGGTACACAAGGCAGGGTGACAAAGGTAATTTGGATTAACGAGGATTCAGATTAGTGAGGTTTGGATTAGCGAGGTTTGGATTATACCGGCTTTACACTAGACGATTTGACTCGAGCCAAATTGGCTCAAGCCTGGCCCATGCTAATTTGGCATGATTGGTGGCGTGTTTAGACTATCTGGGCTAACTGGGTGTGGTGGTGCATTTGGCATGCTTTGCGCAAGCGCATGAAGAAGACATTACTGTTTTGCTTCTAATCTTATTTGTTGATTCCGGCACGAAACCTTTCTAACAGATTCATTGACATGTTCATCAAAGTCTTCAAGGTTGCGAATACGGGATGAGAAATACAGGAATATGCAGAGGGAAATATACTATATGTATTGTTGCCCAGTAACACGAAAATATGTAACACGTGGTTAATTAGCTCGAGCCTGGCCCTATGGTTTAGCTCAGACTAATTTAGCATGGGCTAAATGCACTTAGCTCGAGCCAACATTGTTTACACGCGGCCAAATTAGCACGTGCCAGTTTGGCTTGAGTCAAGTCGTCTAGTGTAAAGCCGGTATTAGTGAGGTTCGACGTGTTCCTTTTTGTGTATCTGTTTGTTTATTTGTTTGTTTGTCTGTCTCTGTCTATTTGTCTGTTTGTCAATGTTTCACTGGTTTGTCTGTCTCGATCTTTCTACTCTTGGTTTCAATATCTATTTGTTTGTCTTACTTCTCTTTGCCCATGCGTTATTTAAAAACATTGTGAAAGCATTTGGTTTTGTTATAAATGTATTTAGAAATTGTTTTTGTAATCTATTACTTTAGTTTGTCAGAATTTTAGCGTCTCTTGTATTGACACAATTAAGGAATGTTGTATTTTATCACATCACTGTAATGGGTTTCTGGGGCTATTACCTCGATTTTACAATATCTTTGTAAATTTTGTATGGCACCATTTATCCAGCATTAGAGACTTAATTTGTATGTTATTATTTGTTTATGTAGATATTTGTATCTGGCTGGTCAGTGCTTTTTTATATAAGCTTGCTTGGCATTGGCATTTGTTCAATAGTTGTATTAATGATTTCTTGTTCTATAATCAGCGTCTGTGCTTATGTAGAACTATCTCATTAGCTATCGTTGTGGATCTCTCAAGGCCACACGAGCTATTTCTGACATTGGAAACTTTGCTAAAAGAGGTAGTGCTTTTTTTGCTGTGTTGTGCTGCTCAAAGTGAAGTTACAGTATACTGTTAGCTACGAACCAGAGTGAAGAAAACCTTAGCTCACTTGTCTACTAAAGATGCCAGGTGATTCGATTGTGCAATGTCGATCGTTGTTAGTCTGTATCTATCGTGTCCTTTCATTTGTGAGATAAGTACAAAATTTAATACACCATTGATCGACACTTAGTGCATTTAGTATAGAATTACTCTAAACTAAGAGATTTTTGGTGGCATAAAAATTTTTGGTACCTCTTGAAAATTCAATTGTGGCAGCGATCAATTTTTGGTGAAGCTTCTTGGAAACACGAGACGTCTGGCTGGCTGCACAGTACACTAGAACTACATTTATGCAGTTTTGCAACACAATAGAAAGTGTGAGCTACCTAGTTCAGTAATAATTGAAATATTTGCCATGTTCACGGACATTGCTGTTGGCTCATAGAAGGCTGACAACTGTCACAAACTTTAGGTAGATATTTAATTTAGGTACTTCATAGAGAGTCCATAACCGAAATTACCGAAAATAAATTGCCATTGAAATTTCTTGGTTTACAGTATACACTGACAGTAGCCTTATTATATCTATTTGATGTCACGATGACAAATTTTGAATGGCAACGTTTGTTATTAAAGGGTTGTTGACAAGATGAAGAAAGCAGCTTGGAAGAAATATGGAGAAGACCATCCTGTATGTGAAGTGAAGTGACCATAATCTTGACATTGCATGATGGCAGTGCGCTACTGTTAGAATTAACTGGTGTATCGCCAATAACTAATTTTAGTTTTGTTGTATAACTGATATGTATTTTTCTTGTTTTGTGAGGATCGAGATCTTCTGGATTTGTTTCCAATTCCATTGGTTATATTGGGTACAAAGTATGACATTGTACAGGTTATTAAAATTGACGATTGCACGCATGTTCGGTTTCTATTGTATGAAGTGTCTATTTGTTGGCATCAGGACTTTGACTCTGAGAAACGGAAAGTGATTTGTAAATTGCTGCGGTTCATTGCACACACAAATGGTGCTACTTTGCAGGTAAGCCGTTCTAAAATTTGTTATCACTCATTTAGCCACTTGTGATATAGTTTTGCAGTGTCAAGTCAAGTGCGTTGGTTAGTCGTTGCAATGGTTTGATATCGAGTCTAGTTTTTGGAACATCACCAAGGTTTGTTCCACAAGTAATGTGTAACGTTGATTGTATGGTAAGAATGATTTGTACAGAATTATTGTAAATGGTTTTACATTGCTTTCAATGTCTTATAATACAAAACGTCTTTAGACCAACTGCAGGGCCGTCCAGGCATGAGGCAGAGGAGGCAACCGCCTCCTCTGACATTAGGGGCATGGCACTATACAAAAACCAAGGTTTAAGTAAAAATTCGTCCAGTAATAGATGTGAGTGTGTATCACCTTATGTGAACAATAGTGCAAATTTGCCAGTTGTAGGACATACCTTATGATTGTAACAGTTTAATGCACATTGTTTATACGTGGGTCGCTTTCAAAGTTCGAACATGATTGACTTGCTCCGGACTTCATGTTGTGGTGAAACAAATCCCCTCTCTAAGTTTGGGATTCCAAGGCTGCCTCCTGAATTATGAAGCTGGGTACGGCCTTGAACTGTCATACTGATATATGTCCTGTAAGGACACATTTTGAAAGAATAAAATATTGAATTAAAAAAGTATATATATATATATAAATATATTATATTTTGATGGCATGCCTAATGCATGCCTATGCATGAACATTTAACTATTTCCAACAACTGTGTCTCTACTATGTAGTGCTAAACGTTCTAAAATTAGTCTAGCATTAAAGAGCCAAAGCTTGACAGAAAGCTGTTCATAAAGAAACAGTATCGTTCTACTAACAGTTTGACAACGATGAAATGGCGTCTTCAATGCTATTATCTTCAACACGCGCATGCTGTGAGGATGCCATAAACCAAGAGTCTCAATGAGTGATTCAAATAAACTTCCAGTAGCCTTCACCATGTCTTCATGATTGCGGTCCTACTCCAAAACTCCAGCTTCTGCTGCTGCACATGCATGTATACAAAAACGATTAGATACATTTCATAATGTAATGATATTTAGTTCAAAGTAAGAAAGGTGGGTACAAGTTGTAACAGGCATTTTATAGATACATGTACTGATCAACGATTGTTTGGTGACGTCTATTAGTGTTTTGTATGGAGTCAGTTGTATATGTGACTGCTTTCTTGCCACTCTTGCATTCCTTGGACACGTAGATTAAGCCCTATATCCACTAGATAATATTGGCTTGTGATTGAATGACATCAGCCTCTCTACTTGTTCACCTACTACTGTATGTAATCTGTAAATTCTATTTAATGTTTGTTTCCAGTCGTTTTATTCAAGTGGATCCAAGCAAACCACTTTTAGTTCCAGCTGGCAGTGATTCTTTAGGATCAATTGGTAAGATGTTGTTTAGTTGTATGTCGTTGTTACTTTTGTCTTTGACCAACCATTTTGTATCATTACTCTGCAAAGGAGCACCTCTTCTACCCAGTGGTGATATAAGTCATATCAGTGCAAAGTCTGTGCAAGTGCATTTGCACACAACTGCTCTGTACTTATGCTTTTGTCGATGTTTAGAAATCCGTATGAATTGTGGAAGCAGTCATACACAGGATTTTTTCCTCAAGAGGTAAACAAGACCATGTTGTTGCTTCTTACCCTCTGCACATGGACTCGTACCCAGTCCTCACACACCCACATATTCACGTGCTCGACCACGTGGTGGGTTACACTCTCACGAGGAGAGCACTGGGTACGAGTCTACTCTGTACAGTCAACTGAGCATCGTGCACTGCTTCAGAGCTACTGTAATACATTATGTGCATTATATGTCATACATACAAAGAAATAAAGGAATAACTCTGTAGTTTCACAACATGTAGAAGAGACTTACAGAGTAAGACTACATCAAAGCAAGACCGTTGAACATGGCGTAGACATGGGATGTAGCTTTAGTCGACCAATAGACCTAGTACAGACGTTTGTAGACGAAGTGGATTAAGACGCTAGAACATGACTGTCTCCGAAGTCTGTTTTCAAAGAGTTAAAGCTTGTTGAGGGTTATGCTGATAGAATCATCACAAATGCTCCTTGTTGAGCAAGACCTATGTACTGAGTTGTTTGCATCCCTAACCTACCGAGGCTTGAGGACAGACTGACTTCCTTCCAGGTCGGTATAAATGACTTACAGATGCATCCATGACAGCTGTCCATTCTACCTGAAAGATGCTTTCTGCAGTTGATATAGTTTATGTAAATGGTCAACAAGAAACGCTTAAGACTCTTTTGTTCGTCACCAAGAAGCAACTTTTAATTAAAGAGAGCACTGATGTCAGCTATGGGACAGATTGCCATGGAGTGTGTGATAAGAGTCAAGTCTCTTGACTCGTTTAAATTAAACGAATAAAGTCAACTTTAATGCGTAAACATTTGCTGTTGCTGCTGTTTGTAATATGTATTAGGTGTTGTGTCTGTTGGATGTTGCAGGGTACTGTCGTAGACCAGTCTTTGACTAAACAGTATTTCCGTGGGTAAATAGAATCACTCACTCACTTAAGTTGTGATACCTTTTTTCTGAGTTGAATAAAAGTTGATGTTGGCTGGTACTAAATTCAGTCTAATTATCTGCATTGCTGATTTAGATGGCTAAGCCGCAGAAGCTAGAAGATCCATCGAAAGATCCACAGTTTAAGGAGCCAGCAGTCGATGCTATGAGAGCTCAGAAGAACGAAGTGAGCACAATTGGTGACTAATTGAAAGTTGCTGATTGTGTGTGATTAGGAGCTGGAGCGATATCGTCGTGTGGCGGAGAGAAAGGCCAGGGAAGCAGCTCGGCTCAAAAGTGCTGGAATTGTGACATAGCTAGAGTGCATTGCTTGACTAACTTTATTGCTTGAAAAATCTTGAGTTGCTTGTTACAACTGGTGTACAAATTTACTAGATAAGTCTTAAAAATTTAATGACGTGTAAGAGAAGTAGTGTGTGTTGCTTGGAATGTTTGACAAACCATGCATAACATATTGTCACATTTTATTAAATTGTACTGTACAGGCCACGCAAGAGAGCCTGGGTACGTGGCTAGAGTAGGTCTAATACGGGCAATTGTCACAAATGGCGGCAGGGAAATTATTGGCGTCCGCTGATATGTCATTTCCACCAGCGTCGAAGGAGGCGATTAGATGGTCAGATGATGGGAAGGCTGCTGTAATAACAGATCAAGCGGTTTATGTTTTCGTGAGTAGAATATTTGGTCGTTCGAGCAGACGTTTTCAAACTATTTGATTTGCTTAGGATATTGTCGATAGTAATTATGATAGTAAGGGCAGACCATTGTACGTTATTACTGTCGTCCAGACTGTGTCGTTGTGGGCACCAGATGTTGGAAAACTGGCGTCTTGTAGGCAATCGGATATTGCAGGTAAATGCATGTGAAAGGCTGCTGTGTGTAGGTTTATTTATTTATCTGTTTGTTTGTTTATCTGTTTATCTGTTTATTTATTTGTTTGTCCGTGTGTGTGTGTGTGTGTGTGTGTGTGTGTGTGTGTGTGTGTGTGTGTGTGTGTGTGTGTGTGTGTGTGTGTGTGTGTGTGTGTGTGTGTGTGTGTGTGTGTGTCATTGTGTGTGTGTGTGTGTGTGTGTGTGTGTGTGTGTGTGTGTGTGTGTGTGTGTGTGTGTGTGTGTGTGTGTGTGTGTGTGTGTGTGTGTGTGTGTGTGTGTCATTGTGTGTGTGTGTGTCATTGTGTGTGTGTGTGTGTGTGTGTGTGTGTGTGTGTGTGTGTGTGTGTGTGTGTGTGTGTGTCATTGTGTGTGTGTGTGTGTGTGTGTGTGTGTGTGTGTGTGTGTGTGTGTGTCTGTGTGTGTGTGTGTGTGTGTGTGTGTGTGTGTGTGTGTGTCACTGCGTGTGTGTGTGTGTGTGTGTGTGTCACTGTGTGTTTCACTGTGTGTGTGTGTGTGTGTGTGTGTTGTGTGTGTGTGTGTGTGTGTGTGTGTGTGTGTGTGTGAGTGTGTGTGTGTGTGTGAGTGTGTGTGTGTGTGTGTGTGTGTGTGTGTGTGTGTGTGTGTGTGTGTGTGTGTGTGTGTCACTGCGTGTGTGTGTGTGTCACTGCGTGTGTGTGTGTCACTGTGTGTTTCACTGTGTGTGTGTTGTGTGTGTGTGTGTGTGTGTGTGTGTGTGTGTGTGTGCGTGTGTGTGTGTGTGTGTGCGTGTGTGTGTGTGTGTGTGTGTGTGTGTGTGTGTGTGTGTGTGTGTGTGTGTGTGTGTGTGTGTGTGTGTGTGTGTGTGAATTGATCAAGTCTGTTGTATCCAGTCTATAGCATTGAGTGTTACATGCTTAGCTCTAACCGTCAGTCTGATAGAGTTGTACTGTCTCATGTTAGATGCTGCACATCTAGACAGGACTTTAGTCCCGGTTGGTGGCCTTGAACCATCTCCATTAAAGTTTCAAGCTGCTGCGTGGTCTCCAGCTGGATGTAGCTCAACTGGAGGGTACGATAGTCTGGCCCAAGACTATGTCCAACACATGAGCAAGTGTTAGTGTGTTGAATGTAGGTGTTTACTTACTACACTTACGTTTGATCACCATGTCTTACTTCATTCACCACCATCATCAACTCAACGACATTGGAAACAGGTAGTGTTAGTAATTTGTACATGTACTTCTCATCTTGATTGAGTTTTATACTGGTGCATAGCTTCCAATGTGGTTTCGGCATGCTTTACCATTTCGATAAGACACTGGTCCAGAGCTTTTTGCACAGATAATCTGAGCAGGGCACTATTTATATTAACTAACATATTAATATTAATGATTGATTGTAATTAATAATTTGCATTAGTGATTAAGTGTCAATCTGTTTTACATCAGGATAATTTGCATGATTTTCTGGTTTACGTTTAACAACAACCCATCTGCTGTAAAATATTGGTAAGTACACTAGGAAGGATGACAGACATTCAGCCTTGAATAGAGACACAGTTTGAGGTGGCATCTGTGTCTGTTGTCAAGAAAATTGACTAATTAGGGTACTTCATGGGATGAAGACATAGGGTGTGTACTTGAAGCTGAGGCTATTACACGTATGTAATATTAAAAATTTGTCTTCTGTCTGTCAGTTATTCTATTTTATGTTGTGTGTGCGTTGACGATTAATGAAAATGGCAAGGAAAAGAATCACATATGAAACATGTTGCAATTGACTTTGATTGTATGTATTTTTATGTAGACAGCCCAAGTAGTGATAAAGAGGATGTATATTTTTAATTAACATCTAAGCGTTCATAGTGGAAGAATGCACACGAATGCAGCAAGTGTTACATGTATTTTTATAACGTTTGTTAACATTGCCTTGTTTCTTCTATGCAGAGAGCTGATATTTCACAACTTATTCTTGAATACTGCAAACGTATCCCATCTATCTGGTGTGCAAGGAGACCAACATTCTGGAAGCAGGAAGTTCACGTAGCGTCGTGAGTCATTGTGCTTAGTTGGAAACATGTATGATTGAATGCTTGTATTGTATGTTACAATTGTTTATAGCCAAAAGGAATCAGAACCAATGCGCAACGTCTCAACTGTAGGTGCAGAAGGAAGTCGTTGTTACTGAGTGCTTGTTTAGTTGCTGTTTGTGGCTGGTGATGAGTTAACTATCTGACCTATGTTGGGTTGATTTTCTCTCAATCGTTCCTACTGAAGCCTGATTTGCATGGTTACTATACTGGATATTTATATTTATTTATTTATGGTTTACTCGTTGATCATATACGTCAATTAATCTCGTTTTGGTTGCATTAGGTTGACCTCAGTTCATTCATTTATCGACGGCACGTGGTCGCTGCCACAGGTTTGATTCGATTGGCTAAGATTTGTTGAAGGGTTATTGGAGTTGCATTAGTTCGTGTTTGCAGCTATTGCTTGGTCTTCTCTTATTCTGAATAATTCTGGCGTATTGTCAACATCTGATGCATTTGATGGCCAGAACTCAGCTGACGAATTGGAAGAGACTGCGTACTGTCTCTTGGCTGTGGCTACAAAGGCTGGTTTTGTCTTTTTACTTCGACTGAAGCCTCCTGTAACTCAAATGTATTGTTTGTCACATTTGACGTGTCTTGTTGATTGAAGTGGTATTTGTTGTGTTACAGCAATTTGAGAATCGAAGTTGTAAGTTACGTTGTCACTGATGTAAAATGGCCGTCGTGTCTCGAATGGAATCAAGCAACTGGTGAGAAGGAGAATTTATTGAAAACATTGGATTGTTGATCGTTTGTATTTGTTTACAGATTGCTGTATGTTTGCATTGGGTGGATCAGATGGCTCGGTCCACATTTGTCATGTTGATATGAATACAGTATTAGAGTCAGAAGAATGGGATGATAAATCATCAAAGAATACTTCTAATTTATCTCTTCATATGCGACACCATGTATTATGTTCGGGTGGGGATTCAATGCCAGTTCACTGTTTGAAATGGGTAAAAGACAATGAACACATATTCTGTTAACGATCTGACATTTAATTGATGACATACTGCAACTGCAGGTTGAAAATGGTCAAACGAGGCTTCTTGTTGCTAAAGGAGCTGCTCTTATTTCATTGTTGTATTTGCCTGATCAAATGAATACAGGAAGTTGTAATGAGATCGGAAATTACTTTTTGATATATGGAGTTCATAGTTTGAATATCTCAGGTAAGAAGCAATTATATTGTGATCTCAGGTTTATAGTGACTAGCTTGCTATGTCTTGCTTGTGAAGGTATTACGAGGACACATAATGGAACGTACTATTCTACTGCTTTGGATGGCTCTGTACAGACATTTTCGCTATCTGAAGGTAATGGAATTTCAGTGATTGTTACTGTTGATCCTTAGATTGTTTCAGATATGAGAATGAGAAATCTTTAGTAGAGGAAGTTGATTTATTTGATGAAAGGGGAATGTGAATGTAGTTAGTCCCGTTCCTGATTTAGTATCTTATTCAAGTGCTAACGCAATGTTTGTATTGCAATGACCATTAGTTTGCGGATCAAGGTAGGATTTATACGACAGCAATCTGCACACAAGTCATGTATTAGGTAACACTGCTATACATCTTAGTTTGTCTTTTGTGCTACTGGCACATTGGTATCTACACTACTACTAGTAGTAGTTTTAGGAAATTTTACATATTACTAAAAAAATGAAACTAAGTTTATGTGTATAGACACATCGTGTTAAGCATTTGCACTAGTCTCGAGTAGCTAGACTCTTTCCCACCATATGCATGTTATACTTTTGGTGGAAAGGGTCTGACATACTAATAGCGAGACTATTGTTGCACTGCCTGCAGAACTACATGTCTGAGACAACAATTTTATAAGTAACATGTCAACAGATGATACAATTTTGTTTTGTAAAACCAACTACTCTGTTGCCTGCTAATTGAAAGAGCCGACTGTCTTGCTGTCTTGTTCTAGTGTAGAATTCTTGTTTAAGTTAGGTGTACGAGATGATAGTGACTATGGGTGTATGTTGACATTACAGGATCTGATGCTCAGGCTGTTGGTGTTGTGTTAAGTGGCAAGTTCAAGGAAGTTTATTCTGCCTACCATGGATGTGCAGTATCACCAAACGGTGTACTTTTGTTCCTTGTTGTTAGGTAACGATTTGTTTGTCTTGGTATAGAAACCACTCTATTTATTATCTTTAGACCCGAGTCTGTTAGCGCTACAGGCGGCCAAGTTTACAAGGGATCAAATGCGGAGGCTCAGGTAATGAATTAGTTGATGAGGTAGAAAGCCTTGTGAATTAGGTTATTTGTTTACAGCTGCTTGTTATTCAACTGTCAGCAGAGCTTGACATTGTACCCTTGTTGTGTTGTCCAACTGCATCTCCATTTTCTGTATGGGACGTGCTGGAACTTTTACGTTTGTATGTTTTGAATGGTCAGAACTTGCCAGAACCGCTGATGGAGCTTTGCACGAAGCAGGACATTTCACTGTCTCAGCTTCAAGTAGCACGAGCTATTCTAGTGATCATGAAAGTCAGTTGTTATGGCTTGGCAATAGTGTTACATTTGAAAAATTAATTGCTGCTTTAATACTGTTAGAAGAACAGTGAAACTGAAGATGGTCATGAAGCCTTAGATTTGGTGATCCAAAAACACTGAGCAAACTTGTACAGTTAATGGTTAAGAAATTAATGTATCTTTATAGGAAGAAACGATTAGAAAAGTGGATGATCAAATAACAACAACAGTTGTTGCTCGTTGTCTTGAACAATTTCTTTATCTTCACAATCACCAGATTAGTAATGAATTCTCTGAAGAAGGTGAGATTTTAGATTGAAGCTATGCTAACTTGTTCAACCCTCTTTGTTACGTATACTAGTAATGTGTGAACCTCCGTCGAGCGTCGCTTCAAATGAAAGCTACGAAGCAATACTCATTGAGAGTAGCTTCTATCCGGAGTGGAGCAAATTTCTCTTTCCCCCAATCAGTCTGGTGACGTACGCAGAGTGTATCCAAACACCGCGGCTGCCGACTGCTCCTTCTATCGACCGTAGACCAGGATAGAAGCCGGTTCTAATTTTTCCAAAGCTATAGTTCTAGATTCTGTATGTCTTTGTGTAACGCTTTACGTACATTAGCTACGGTATCGGTAGTTGGCAACGCGCGTTAGAAGGAAGTCCCATACGTAGCGCCCTCACTACTCTTCACGTTTGTGCATACTACGGCAGCAAGATTGGATGCTCGTAGATTTTCAGGTAGCACTACTTGAAATACAACGTTTCTGTTGTTTCTGATCAAAAATTGACGGCTTTCTGGCTAAATGTTCTCTCATGTCGAACAGCGCGTAGTGATTGGCTGCCCGGTTATTGTACCTCGGTGCTGCGTGCGACACAAAGAAGAATAATGCGTTGTGATTGGTAACTCGCTTGCATACCATACATTCCTGATGGGTGTCACGCTTCAGGAATGTATGGTATGCAAGCGAGTGACCAATCACAACGCATTATTCTTCTTTGTGTCGCACGCGGCAATGAGGGACAATGGCCAGGCAGCCAATCACTACGGGCTGTTGGACATGAGAGAACATCTAGCCAGAAAGACGTCAATTTTTGATTAGAAACAACAGAAACGTTGTATTTCAAGTAGCGCTACCTGAAAATCTATGAGCATCCAACCTTGCTGCCGTAGTATGCACAAACGTGAAGAGTAGTGCGTGCGCTACGTACGGGACTTCCTTGCTAACGCGCGTTGCCAACTACCGATACCGTAGCTAATGTACGTAAAGCGTTACACAAAGACATACAGAATTTATAACTATAGCTTTGGAAAATTAGAACCGGCTTCTATCCTGTCTACAGTAGATAGAGGGAGCAGTCGGTGGCCATGGTGTTTGGATACACTCTGCGTACATACATGAGACTGGTTGAGGGAAAGCGAAATTTGCTCCACTCCGGATAGAAGCTACCCCCAATGAGTATTGCTTCGTAGCTTTCATTTGAAGCAACGCTCGACGGAGGTTTACGCATTGCTAGTAGTAAAGCTTAGCTTGTTTAACTTGTTTGCATATCATACCATCGATGGTGTTGCTTTGCCTAAGAGTTGAATATGAAATAGCGTGCTTATTGTGTTGTGTAATTCAATTTGTTAGTGATTTTCTAATACAGCAGCTGTTTTGTAGAGTCGGTATTTTGTAGTTTGTGTACTAGTCTAGCTGGCTGTTGATTTATGTTGTTGTCCTTACACTGAAGACAAGCTCATGAGAGTCTGGGTACAACAGTTGAACACTAGCTGTTGCTGTTGTAGCATGAATAGATAGATAAATGTTTCAGCTCATTTAATAGTTTGGTGCTATCTATTAAATGGGATGCTCTATTGATCAGATTCTGCTATTCTAACAAGCATGTGCCATTGGTTGGCTGATCACACAGCAAATTCCCTGCCACAGACAGCAGATCTTTTGGAGAAGGTAAAACAAGGTTAATGTAGAAATTTGGGAGACTATTGTATTGCAGCTCTTGGCTTGTCGTTGAAGGTGTCAAGTGTGTTTCCATATTCGACGAAACCAGGGAGTTTAGGCGGTCGACAGCAAAGTGCTGTGTTCTGTTGGATTTGTGTTTACTTTGTTGTTGTAATTCAACATTTCTTGCAGTTTGCTGTCTTTCATTATTGCCAATAAATCCTTTCATGCAGTGTCGATATTCTCGAAAGCTTGGCAGATTTTCCCAAACTCCAAATGTGTTCCCAGGTAATGGTACTTCAGGGTGCTAACGTGCTTTCTCTAACGGTTGATTTGCATGTTCAGGGTCATCCGTTTGGTTGACCAAATGTGTTCTATCTTACAACAGACGGTGCCCATTTACTGACATGTATTTTGTCGAGCTGATGTAACGAATTTGGAAAGTAACGGTAATTTTTATGAACACAACGTTTGTGACTTTACGTAAGAACCATGAACAGTTGCTTTCTGTGATTTTTTCCGGCAGAGGATACTAGTAGGTTGCCGCTGTGGTCGTTCCTATACCGTACATGTATTGGAAATTACTTTTTTAGAATTTAATCACCGCCATATAGTCCTTCAAGTATACAGTGTACATGCATGGGCAGAACATCATACAGATAGAAGCTATAAGTGCTATTACGCTCTCGAATTTGGAAACAGCGGTAGTGGAACATACCCAGAAGTAGCGAAAACTGTTGCCTAGAGGGGCAGTGGCTGTGGATGCGACCTCGTTTCCTGACGATTACGAGATAGGGGTGCTATGCACTATACATGGAGTACGAAACAGGACGCGGATGTTTAGTGTTTTAATTGAAGCCTCTTTGAGCTGGATACGATGAAACGGACGTAAATGAACGGTGCTGCAAGCATTGGGTGTGTCTAGATGGCCGCGCAGTTGAAATCATTGCTTGAGACAAGTAAATGGCGATGTCTACAATTGTGCTGTTTGCTAGACTGTATGTTCACGCACACTTACTTAGAGGCAAGAGTGGCGAGATTTTGTGTATTCGCCTCGATCGAGCTGGTAGGAAGTTGATGAGGATTGAGGGGGGGGGACAAAATGTCTCGTTTATCGCATTTGGGAGTACTGCAGCAGTGAGACAGGAGATACGGGGCCGGCTCTCTTGGCATCACGGTTCCCAGGCGCCTCGTCTCTCGAAAATGAGGGTTTTAGGATATCCGTGTACACGCGTCCACTGTCTGTTACTCCGTAATTAAGTATCACAACGTTGTTTTACTTTGTTCAGTCCCGCAACACTGGAGACTCTAGACGAGTAGACATGTCTGTCATGTTGATATAGATGTCGCGTATAGAATATGTGTTGTAGTAGTAGTTACCTTCTCAAGCAAGGTGATTTGGCGTATCCTAGATAGTATCCTAGATAGTTGGTACTCGTTACACTTGATTAATTGACTTATCTACAACATTCAAACAGCTTGTCTGGCAGTTACCGAACCTATACGTTGTGGACCTTTCCGACAAGTTTGCATGTGCAGGATGTGCCATCTGGTTTTACTAATTTTATCGTAAATATCTACCGGTTCTTTGGTTCTAGAACCTTCCCGTTGGTGTACTGTAGAGCAAGTAACGTACGGGCCTTGCCTGACTGCATGCTCTAATAGCAATGCGCGTTAATTGGTGCCATTGAACGGTACCGGTACCGTAGCTGTGAAACATTGACCATAAAACCATGCACGTTTGTATGATCATGAGCCACCAAGGGAATTAGTACAAAACGGAAAAAGCTATACAACAGCAATTCAGAGCACGAGCAGCAATGCCTAATTAAACGCGTAGAACTGAATTCTTTTTACGTGACTCACTCATTTACATATGTCATATGATTCACCTACATATTACTGTATGAAAATTCAAGTGATCAGGATCAACGTTTATTCTTACACGAAGCATCCACTATGAAGTAGGGGTTACAATTTGTCGTAAATCAAGCACATAGTAGTAGTCAAGTACAATGCACTTAATTACATGCGCAGGAACTTTGACAGTGACAACATTGTACGACTTTTGGAAATCGTGTCAATTGGCAATCCTGTTATGGTGGTGATGGAACTGATGGCTAATGGTGATCTAAAGGGATATCTTCGGTCGCTTTAAGCAGCTGTAAGTATACAATAACGCTTTTGACATATTCTTTCCTTTATGACTCATAATGATTGCTATCTAGGATAGGACAGTAAGTGTATATATAGACTATACTTTAAGGTTGAATTGCTAGTGCTAGGCATAACTGGCAATTTTGTAATTATGGCAGATGGTGTTTATTGTTTTTGCAGAAGGTAGTGAGGTTGTATGTGGGTGCATTTATAGTTTTAGTAAACACCCTGAAAGTAGTCAATGGGTAGAGAGCAGACTTGTGATTATTTTTGGCATTTGTGGAAATATTGGAAGTGTTGAAATATGAGGTAGAAGGCATGTTGTTCCGTGCTTCTGTTTATGACAATTGTGTGTGTGTGTGTGTGTGTGTGTGTGTGTGTGTGTGTGTGTGTGTGTGTGTGTGTGTGTGTGTGTGTGTGTGTGTGTGTGTGTGTGTGTGTGTCACTGTGTCACTGTGTCACTGTGTAATTGGTAGGTAAGTGCTTACTCATGCAGTAGATATGTTGGATGTACCTGTATTTGCTGTAGTTGCACTAGTATATATGCATGTAGTATGTACGGTACTGTTGTAGAGTTTGCATTTTTGTGCTGTGTAGACGTAGGATGAAGATCAGTTGAGATTTGAGGAGTTTCCGTTTTTGAGGATGGACTGCTTCAGTTTGCAGTCCAAATTGCAAATGGCATAGCTTACTTAGCAAGGAAGGAATTCATTCATCGTTTTGGCAGCACATAACTGCATGGTGGATAAACACATATTTGTTAAGATAGGAGATGAGGTCAAAGAGTCAATACATTTGTATCTGTTAAATGGCTAACAACATTTTATAGATTTGGTTTAACACGTGACGTATATGCAACTGACTACTACAGGAAGAGAGGCTCCGGTACGATCAATTTTTGTCATTTGTTTTTGAATTTGTTATGATGTCGTCTCAGGTCCTCTCCCTGTCAGATGGATGGCTCCAGAATCACTACAGGATGGTGTTTTTGGTCATCCTTCCGATGTTTGGTAATTTAAATTGTTCATAGACATATGATATATTTATGTAGAGATGTACTGGCATTGATTCCAAATATCATAGGTCATTTGGTGTTGTGCTGTGGCAAATAGCGACTCTGGCAGTGCGGCCATACCCTGGGATGAGTAACAGTGATGTATTTGGCTTGTTATTGGAGGTGGAGTCATGGATCTGACAAAAATCACCATGCTGCCAGAGCTTAGTAAGTCTCAAATTTGTAGATAGTTATTTATGTGTAATGTCACTATACTTGGTAATAATCCATAATCCAGTATTACAATTATGAAGCAATGCTGGCGTTATAAATCATCAGACAGACCAACATTTAAAACAATTTGAGTTGCTTACCATCACTTCTTCCGGCTGGCCATACCATCAAAGTCAAAGTCTGAGTCAAGTCTTACAGGACTTGATGGTGGGGGTATTTGTGTGTTGCTCATGTTTTAGTCCATGCACTGTCATTCTGCTTTGTCTTTATATCTCCAGTTTGTATTTTACTGCTTTTGTAGTATATATGTAGTTTCTAACGGCCTAGCGTCCTATTTTAGAACTGGACATTTACAATTGCTAATTTTTGATATGGGAACGGTTGTTAGGTAGTCTAGTATCACGTGTGTGTAAAATTGCAGCAGTTATCGATTGAGGATGTGATTACTAGTACAAAGAATAGTTTTAATTTAAAACGTTGTAAAATTGCGTTAAAAATGAGCGTAAACTAAGAGGTTTACCGTATTTTCGTGATTGGGCACTATTTTTTCATGGGGCACTATTTTTTCATAGTTCTGAGACATGGGGCATTATGTAAGCATGGGGTGCAATATGACCATGGGTATTGTTATTTGGCAAGCACGGAGACTGTTAACAATGCAACACACTACACAAACAACAGGAACCAACTACCTAATCTGATCTTACAGTCTTACTGGTACGTATCCTGGATACTTAATTTTGCTTCACTTGAGTTTTCTTGGTCTGTTGCATAGGTTGAATCTTCATCATCAGTCAGTAATTCCATCTGGGTGTTCATTTCATCTTAACGTACACATTGATAGACGCGTGCGTGTATATAACTGGGTTTGAATAGTACCCCACTGCCAGTGGGGCACTAATCGAGCATGAGGCATTATTTGAGCAGGGGGCACAATTTGAGCATGGGGCACTATTCGCGGAAATACAGTAACTGAATCTGTATATAGTAGTGCTATGTGACAGAGTCATGCACGCAGAGATCATATATTTAATTAGCTATAAATTTGATAGTTGACGCAAGAGAGCAGTTTAAAATGGCAAACTGATGTTGGAAATATACCAAAAATTGAAAGACTTTACCGCGGGATTGGTGTAGGATTTCTATTTCCGAAACAAGGAAGTGGCTCGCTAGCTATAATTGTAGATTTTAGGACACTTACCCGGATGTGGATCATACTAAATTTTAGGGACGCATTTCTTCACTATCTGGTCTTCTGAAAGTGTTGTAATAGTCACGAAAGCTTTTCCGGCTCTTCTGTTCGAAAACGGAAGAGCTGTAGTAAAGTCCTAGCTAGACAGGACCGGCGGACCGGGGTGGGCCAGATGAGCCATGGCCTACCCAACTTTTAGAAATGGGACTTTTACTAACGGGCGGTGTTTGACGAGAGCTTCCGGAGACACTGGTTAAAGCGATTAAATAAATTAGTTAATTTTATTTTTAGTGTGGGCGTGGCTTCGACCCTCCACTGCCACTGCATGATTACGATTACGAGGTCGCGTGTCGAAGGAGCGTTAGCATAATGACGTTCATACAGACCAGCGAAGGCCGTTGCTCATGATCTAGTGTAGACGCAATTCTGGACGACTAGTAGAATCGGCAACTTATTATGTTCGTGGCTGGACATGCAGGATTGCTCGTCTGTGTCGTTGGAGCGTTAGCGACCGCACGAGATGTCAAAGGTTTGTACACGACTGGAATTCGAAGGCAGCACTGCATGGTAGCGTACTATAGTAGGCAGTATGTAGGTACAGTTTCGTCATACTATGTAGGCAATAGGTAATACCTAGCTACAAGCTTCATAACCAGAACCAGAACCTAGTTGACATGTACATGATTCTCTTGAGCTGTACGTGTGTCCGTATGTCTTACCCGCATTTTGCTGTTACAGTGTAGTACAGCTAAGTATGTTACGGTACAGTAGTGTCAACAGTTCCATGAAGACAGCGGCAAACAGAGGGAGGTTTGAGTGTTCGGATCGTATCCGGTGTCACAGTGACATGGCCAAGTCTAATCTGAATTTCCCACTGACATGAAAGAGCAATCAGGATTTTCTAGCTACTATGCTAATTTTTTTCTATACCAATATTTTTCATACTATGCTACTTATTGGTCTTACTGCTATACTAAATTTTTAGCTACTGTACCTACCAGGTTAGCCCGGACGGAAGTTCCAGAATGGATCACACCATTGTCTTGCCAGATGCAGTACAATTTTAGTCTCTAATTAGTTAGGCAAATTACACATAAACCTCACAGGGTCTTAGTGACATGAACAGAAAGAACCCCTACAACCTTGTACCATCACATGCATTAAAATGTTAATTGTGTAGGGAAAGGTTTGCCATCTTCCCTTTTTAATTAATTTATTAAGAGCCAAAGCAATACGTTGGCACTGCTGAATGTAGAAATTTAGTTTGACCCTCAGTTACTGTATGCTGTACACTATCACATGGACCGTCATCTAGGTTGCAGTGGGATGCATGAGAAAGTTCTCTCAATCACAACAGGAATATTACTAGAGCCTGAGATTTTAATTTAATAGTGTGAATAGCACGCACATCAGGCAGTGGGGTGTAGTACTGTAGTATCCAGCAGCAAGGAAGCCATTATTCACTGACTGCCTACATATTGTTGCATGTCTATTTCTCTCAAACTGACGCCGCGGTGGGTAGGCCATACCACTAAACTTGCACGTGGCACAGTATAATTATAAGTCAGCAGGCACAGTTATTCCAAGGAACACAATAGATCGGGTACGTAAATATAGTAGAGTGCTGATTAATTAATAATATATTTTCTTTTGCACTTAACTATGATTTGCAATTGGGGATCCACATGTATATATATATATATATATATATATATATATATATATTCTATACATGTGGATATAATCTTCCACGCCAACAAAATCAACTCTTGTTGATTTACAACGTCTCATGTAGTTGAGGAGAGCAGGCATTGGGGAAAAATGTGTCACAGAAGAAGTTGAAATGTACGATCCACGTGCTCTGTTTGTATCACACATGCACATTACAAGACAATGGCGAAATCAGTGCAGCCTGTTTTTGGATGCGGATGGGTGACAAGAAACAGACATGCAACAAATAGGGCCATGAAAGTCTCATACTATGAAACAGATCATGTATGCAACGCAATAATCTAAATTTTAAGTTTAATAAACGCTCTTGTATGCATCTTGATGTTGAATTTATTTATAGTTATTGTTAATACTATATTAATATTAATTTGTCTCTTTAAAATGTAGGTTTGAGGTTCCCTTTCATGTAAGTTTTTTTAGTAGCAGCTGATTTGTTGTGGACACCTCAAGACTGATGTTGTTTGTAGAGTAAGACTGCAGCGTAGCATGTTCCTATATATTGGACTTGTTCCCACTTTTCTCTCTTGGGTACTTGTTGTACCTTGGGTACATTGTTGTACCTTGGGTACATTGTTGTAGCCCATGTTTTAATTAGCACATGCTATAAACATGTGCATTTGCACATGCACTTTTGCACATGTTGGTATGCATCTCAGGCAAGACTTTTGTTTGGCGCCAAGCAGCACTTGTTTAGTATACTAACTGAAATAACTCTGTTTTTAGTAGCTATTGTATGCTAAGTACTTTACAGTTTACACGTACATGCACTTTTCTACTTGTATACTATAGAAGATAGAATGCTTTCATTTGTTGTTTGAAGGCATGTTTAGTTGTAATTCAGGAGAGACTGGGAGACAAGTATTTCCAGATTCTAAGGACTAGGCGTGCAGTTAAATTACTGGATAACAATTACTATTTTAGAGTGAAATTTGTAACTAATTGAATAAAGCATTTTTGGCGGAATCACTAAAGTTGTCATGTTTTATATCGGTGCACGGCTTTCCTGTTTGCTGCACAAAAATTTTGTAGTGACAATTAAGCCAAGATTAATTGCCAAGATTAATTAAAATTGGCTGATATCTGTGTCAGGGATAGCTTTACAGCTGAGGCAGTCGTTTTTTTGGCAAGAAATGACGTACCTCTTCTTCAATGTACATGTTTGCAGATATAATGCTGTGAATTGAAGGCTATCAACATGTACTAAACTGCCGTTTATAAAATTATTTCTGCGCCATGCACTGTGTATATATGCTGGCTTTGATGTGTATGTTTGGTATCTTGTAGTCTGTACATGGCTGGACAGGGGACTCTCGCTTCAAGACTTGGCTGACTTTGTCAACGAGAATCAATGCAATGTTATCCAAGGTTCATTAATTTTGCAGGGAGCATTTAGTGAAACCTTGTTCACACCTCTTAGCAGCATTGTGGAAATCACAGGAAATCTCTTTGTGAGGAATTTGGACGAGAGAATAGACAATTTGGGACAAATTTTACCAAATCTAGCTGTAATCAGAGCAAACCCATATTATCGACACTTGAAAGTAAATTCTGGCCTTTCAATCACAAACAATTCATTTTTAAATAGTATCAGTCTCACGAATTTGACTCATATTCTGGGAAACAACATTCACTCATACTTTTGTGAGAACAGACAACTGCAATATATCTATACTGTAGACTGGAAAGCTATTTCTAATGGGAGCGAGAATGTACAACCATACTGTTACAATAGTAACTGCGAGAAAGGAGATTGTTCTAGAGAATGTGAGGGTCATTGTTGGAACCATAAAACATGCCAAAACCGTGGTAAGTTAACAGGTCGGTCAAGATTGATGGACTGCAAAATGTGATTTTGTGTTGCCCAGTGCTGCAAGACTGCTGGGCAGTGGATAAAGAGGGAAACTGTACATGCCATGAAGAGTGCTTGTCGTCATGCAGTGGCACAACTGATCAAGACTGTTTATCATGCAGGCATTATTACTACAAAGGACGATGCATTTCAATGTGTCCTAATGGGACGACTACTGTACGTAAGGTGCAGTATTGTTTAACTATTTCTTCTTTTGTGAAATGTTTTATTTGCCAG
Source organism: Corticium candelabrum (assembly GCF_963422355.1). Taxonomy (NCBI): domain Eukaryota; kingdom Metazoa; phylum Porifera; class Homoscleromorpha; order Homosclerophorida; family Plakinidae; genus Corticium; species Corticium candelabrum. The sequence continues at coordinate 4,211,234 of NC_085094.1, forward strand.
CTTGCTGGGTGGAGGTGTGTAGATGTTTGTCATAACAATAAGACCGATTTTCATCAGAGCAGCAAGAAATCTCACCAACTTTACAAATTTAAGGATGAATGTGTGTTTGATTGTCCTGACAGCTACAAAGGCGGTAGCGGCAAAAGTGCTGGGACATGTGTTCATTGTAAATACAGTAAGAGTTGTGACAAACCAAGTAAATGCAGTTGTAACAGATGTAATTGAATTTTGTTCTACATCTGCGTAATTGATAGTATAATTACTTGTTGTTATGCGTCTGGTTTAGACTGTGAAGGTGGCAAAATACAATTAATAGCAGATGCTGAAGTGTTTGAATGCTGTACTCATGTTATTGGCAACTTGTTGATCGATATTTCTACTGAAGGTATAGCTGAGATTATCAAAATTGTAACACTGATTTACTGAAATAGGACTGTTTGCTGTGCAGAGATTGGTAAAGAAGAGAAGAGCCTGATGAAATATCTTGGCTGTATTAAACATGTATCTGGTTATGTCGCCATTCTCAATTGTCTGCGTTTGCGCGAATTACACTTTCTTGCTCATTTGAATTCGATTCGTGGGGATTCATTATTGCAATTAGGGTATAATCATTGGTATTATATGTCACTTTCTTTCACATTGCAAGTGTTTATATTTATATTTAGAGAGACTTATTATGGACTTGCCATAGTTGGAAACCAGAACCTTCGTAGTATACCGTGGCAGAAGATGGACGATCTATTTCTTTATGGACGGATAGATGTGCGCATAGCTGTTTATAATAACTCCTTGCTTCCTCAGGATAGCATTGCTAAGCTGGAAAAGCTATTTCCATACTCTGTTGATCAATGGGACAATACAAACTGTAAGTACTTTATCGATTAAGATTTGAGTAAGGCATAGAGCTACATGGGCTACAATCATGTAGTAGTCATAGAACTATGTGAACTTTTTGTATGCTGATAATTGACAAATAATTAATACGTCGGTCAGGTGTATTGAGGTTGTGAGGTTGGTGCATGCACTGAACACAACAGATGAAGCACAGTAGGGCACATGTGCAAAACTTGTTATGCGGATTAAATATAGAAATAATTAAATATTGACTTTTCTAGTCAGATAGTCAAACTGTATAAACTCATACCAGACCAAACGGCAATTATCACTGTGCCTGTACATATTCTGCTTTATTTAGTGTTAGTGGATACGATAACTGGAAAAAGAGCAATTAATTATTGAACTTATGGGCAAGATATTTTGATTGTATGATTGGAAGGTGTAGACAATGAAACAAACAGTCAGGTAGATAAACAAAACAGAAACCAGACTTGCTTTAGTATTGTACTTTTGTTGTAAATAAATGCAGTACGTGTATTCATTAATTTCAATAGTTGGTATTTAATTTTTAATTGATTGATTTTTAGGCAAGGTGTACCAACTCAATCGTACCTTTACTGAGATTGTCGACAACCCAACTGATCAGGTCGTATTTGCCAATGATACAGGTAAGACTCTATTTCAATTATTATTTGAATTTATGTAATTTGGTACAGACAGACAATCAGGAAAGAAGACTTACTTTAGTACCGTTTTGTAATGAATACAAAGCCATTTAATTTTTGTTATTTCTTAACAGTTTCAGGCAATGTGAGTCTACTCAATGATACCTTTACTGACAATGTTAACGACACAACTGACGACATCTCATATGACAACAAGACAGGTTAAAAGTTGTTTGAATTCAATGTAATTAGATCTAGACAAACAAGGAAGAAAGAATACTTCCTTTTGTACCACTTTGTCGGTGAAGTTATGAGTGATATGTTTAAAATGATTTCTTAGGCAATGTGAGTCAACTCAATATCACCAATACTGTGAACGTTGATAACACAACTAATCCTATCTCAAATGACAGTAAGGAAGGTAAGAGTTTATATGATACGACATAATCTATAGTACAGGTGTGTATAGTC
>NC_085094.1:4213406-4278406 GCF_963422355.1 Corticium candelabrum
ATTAGCTATCTGTAGCTCGTACTTCGTACTTCCAACTCGAGGCTCCACGCAGGGCGTTCGGAAATGATCCGTTAGGGGACTTCAACACCATGCTGCTTTGCACGTGGTCTCTAGAGCATGTGTTAAATTACGTACGTCGTTGTAAGTCACGAAAGTTAAGGCTAACGCGATAATTAATTACCCAGGAGACGCAAGACGCGAACGCGTTTAATGCAAACGCAGTTTTAGTGTGAACAGAACAGAAAAATGGCGCAAGGAGACGCAAGACGAAGATGCGGACGCAACGTAAGGTCTTGCGTGTTAATTAATTTTTAATGTAAACCTGGTTTTAGGCTAAACGGCCAATTGGTTGTAGACTTTCGATTTAATACCATGCAGTTTTGACTTTTCGAGATCTGCCATGTGAAAGGAGGAAGGTGCTAATGTAGAATAAGTAACATGCTGAAAATCCGCCTTTACGCTAACACTAATGGTAGTGTGACCGCAGCTTTAATTACGCTTCAAATTCGTTCGCTGTACCACACGTTTTCATATGTGCAGAAACATGCACCGTACACACACACACACACACACACACACACACACACACACACACACACACACACACACACACACACACACACACACACACACAACGTCTGTGAAAGCACTCAGGTGCTTAGACCATGCACTTTTGAAAATTTAAGTTGCATGCAATGACCGCTCCCAGGACTGTTGTACCGGCAGAGACGGTCATTGCATGCATTCATTATTGGTCAAGGATATGAAGCGACAAAACTGCATGAAGTGTGCACGTTTTAATAAATCTCTTGTGCATTCGACACTCAACAACAACGCATGCACCGACTCTAAAATCATCATTCACATACACATGTTTAGTTCTTGAGCCTCTAATTGGTTATAACAGCAAACAGTGTCAGATAAGTACTGCTCTTCTTGAAATGTGGACTATAGGCGCAATATGACTCACTACATTGTGTTGGTGCGGGAATACATGTGCTGTTATGGCCACCAGGGCCGGATCCAGAGGGGGGTTAAGGGGGTTCAGGGAGTTGCAACCCCCTCTTTTCCAATTGGCGTGGTTCAATAATTTTATATAATTTCATTAGAAAAGAGAAAATTAGTAATGCTATAAATAACTGCTACCAGGTGAACCCCCTCTTTCAAAAATTCCTCGATCCGGCCTTGGGCCACGTATCAATTAGTGTGAGTTTAACTCTTTAATTAATAACAAACATCAGAGACAAATGCATAGGAGGGTATGAAACCCACATATTGTCACACGGCTCCTCAGCTGAAGCTAAGTCTTTGTTTCACGGCTTTGTGCATGGCTCCTATTCGAACATTTCGTAATTAATGTTTTCAGCAAGAACCGTCTTGTCTAATTAAATAATTAACAGCCCTCTACCCTCTAGTTCGATAGAGCTACAGTCTTGCTGAGACCACGCGCGGAGTGTACTTCTTTCTATTAGCTTCTCGACGATAATTTAGAGATTGATTGACATACAGAGAGACGGTTTTTCCAATAGAGATAGAGACAGAGCGCCGTCATTTTGAAGCCATGTTCAGTTGTGGTTTACATTTATATAATGATATCTTGTAGTTTGTCAGGGCAGAGGACTCTCACTTCAACAGTTAGCTGATTTCGACAAGGAGCAATGCAATGTTATCGAGGGTTCATTAATCGTGGACGGAGCTAGTAGTGGGGCTAGCACACAACCCACCGCGCTCAGCAGTATCGTGGAAATCACAGGAAATCTTTTCGTGAAGCATTTGAACAGAGTTGTAGACAACGTGGGACAAATTTTACCAAATCTGGCTGTAATCAGAGCAAACCCATATTATCGACACTTTGAAATACATTCCGGACTTTCAATCACAAACAATTTATATTTGAAAAGTATCACTCTCACTAATTTGACTCATATTCTGGGAAACAACATTCAATCATACTTTTTGGAAAACAAGCAATTGCAATATATCGATACAGTAGACTGGAAAGCTATTTTTAATAAGAGTGACAACGTGCAACCATATAGTCAGAATAATGGTGGTAAGCTAGGAGTTTGCCCTACAGAATGTGGGAATCGTTGTTGGAACGAAATGACCTGCCAAAAGCGTTGTAAGTTAACATGTCGGTCAAGATAGAGAGATTGCATGTATGCCATCTAAGATTTTTTGTTCTCTTCTACCCACATAGTGCGTCAAGATTGCTGGGCAGTGGACAGTGAGGGAAACTGTACATGTCATGACGAGTGCTTGTCATCGTGCAATGGCACAACTGCTCGAGACTGCTTAACTTGCAGGCATTTTTACTACGAAGGACGATGCGTTTCGAATTGTCCTAGAAGTACGGCCATTGTAAGGTGCAACAGTTATATTTATCATTTTCGTATGTCAGCTATTGTTTCTCTCAGCTTGCTGGCTGGAGGTGTGTAGACGTATGTCCTGATACTGTCCCTGGCTTTTCTCAGAAGCAGAAGACGTCGCGTCGAATGTACAAATTGAACGGTGAATGCGTGTTTGATTGTCCTCACAACTACAAAGGAACTAACAAGAGGACATGTGTCTTATGCCAATCCACGGACAGCAATTGTAATCGATGTAATTGAGTTTTATTGCACATCTATGTAATTAATAACAACAGTCGTGATGACGTGTCGTCTTGATGACGTGTCGTCTTGTTTCTGTTAGACTGTGAAGGTGGTGAAATACGATTACTAGCTGATGCTGAAAGGTTTGAAAATTGTACTCACGTCAATGGTAGTCTGTTGATCAATATTGCTACTCAAGGTAGTTGGAATTACCACATCAAGTACACTGACGCTGCTTTAGTAATTTCTAGCTTTTCTTTGCACTGACAGGTAACGAAGAGAATCGATTGAAAAATTATCTTGGCCGTATTGAACATGTATCTGGCTACGTTGTCATTCTCAATTGTCCGACTCTTCGTCGATTACAATTTCTTAACAATTTGACGTCGATTCGTGGAGATTCATTATGGCAGTTAGGGTAATCGAGAGTAGTTTATATAGGTCACACTGTTCTTACAAATTCCGTATGCATAATATGCTTATTCCCTTTTGTCTAGAGAGACTTATTATGGACTAGCCATAGTTGGAAACAAGAACCTTGGTGTTCTACCTTGGGGAAACCGAAACAAACCTTTCTTTTACGGACGGATAGATGTGCGCATAGCTGTCTACAATAACGCTTTGCTTTGCGAGAAGAGCATTAATACGTTGGACAACCTAGTTCCATATGCTGTTGACCAGTGGGACAACGGTCTCTATGCAGCCTGTAAGTATTCATCGAGATTTCGGTAAGACGTACAGAAACAACGTATAGACAACTATGCGTGTGGTAGGTAGAGCTGGAAATGAAAGATCTATGTTAATTGTTAGTGCGCGGAATAACTTACGTTTGCTACACGAAAATACGAATATAATCTAACAGATAATACTGTTGTAGACATGCATTGGCAGATGTGTTGAGGTAGTGGCTCTGTTGTTAGTGCATGCACTGAATGCAACGGAATTGAAATGAGATAAAGTAAATGTGATTGTCACCAGATCGACAACTAGAACGAGAGCAATGTGGTTGCATATTATGATACTGACTGTTGTGCAATGTATAGGCAGGCCAGCAGACAAACATATGCAGGTATTGGTAGACAGCAAGACAAATGGCAGACGTGCTTTCGTGCTGGTCGATGCAGGGAAGTCATCCTAACGGTTGGTATCTCGTAGGCAATGTGAAGCAACTCACTATTAATGTTGCTAACGGAGATAACTACATTGACTTGCATTGGTATGGCGTCCCAGGTAACAGTGAGGCAGGTAAAAGCTTACTTGGATACAACATAAATTGGTACAGGTAGGTATAGACCTATATGTTGTAGTTGTAATATTGATGATTATATATACAGTTGATTGTCAATTGTTTGTAGAGAGAGTAATGGGATGTCCAGCTTGCAAACGGATCTAAACGATTACAGCTACAACGAGCACGACCCACTCTGTACCAATCCGCAGTAAGGTTATTGCTCTAGATATACTCTACACAATTGTTGACATCCTCTTCGGTTGTCGTTTCTCAATCAGCTGGACAAGAGTGGAAGTAGGCAACAGAACAAGCTATCCACTGTGTCCTAACCCGTATTCTGAAATGATCGACTGCTGGTATGCAACAGTGTTTTATGTTCAAGCCGAATTTGCTAAGCGCAACGTCTACTATCAAAGCGACAAGATACGCATACCAGGATACATTCAAGGTTAATTTGTTTTTTTAATTTACTTGCCAGGGTATATAGAATTATTGTGATACGTTGTATTATGTGTTCAAGTTCCGTCCTCTCCCACTGACGTCCAAACAAGTGAAGGGATGCACAATGTAACTGTTGAATGGTCACCCCCTTTGCATCGTTTTGAGAATGTGACGGGATATCGGATAGTGTTAGTCCGGAGTGATGAAAAAATAACTGGAAACAGAAAGTCGTCCGCCAGACGTACCGCTAAATGCATGCGCAGTGATAACAACCCTGTCGACTGTCTGGACACATCTCTTAATCGGAGTTATCCGTGTATTCACGATATGACAAATGATGTATTACAGCAAGTCGGTCTTGATAGTTGCAATGGCAGCCATTGTAAAGTAGATATTACAGGACTGGAGCATTTTGTTGGCTATGCGATGAAAGTATGTGATGATAATAGTTGTGGAGTGTGGTCACTCTATAGACGTGGCGTTTGTGGCTGTAGATTCAAGCAGTGAGTGATGCTGGTTGTGGTTTTGTACAGGAGACAACTGTGTTTAGAACAAAAGCAGATTGTGAGTCTGATGTCAGTGTTGAGTGCATGCGTCTGTTGAGTGTAGTCATTGTTTATGAATTTGCAACTGTGTGTCAATGCTTATCTCACTCTGTGCAGTAGGTGTTGTGTACTACACTGACACACACACACACACACACACACACACACACACACACACACACACACACACACACACACACACACACACACACACACACACACACACACACAGTATATTTGTGTATTTGTTCTTTGCTGCGTGATTTTTATCTTCTGTATCTCTTAATTTCCCTAAACCTGAGAGAGGGAACTGCACAAAGAGTGCAAAAGATACATTCATTCATTCTTAGATATAATATCCTGAAAGGAATACAATGCTAGTTATCAAATATGTAACTACACGCTTAGTGTAGATTAAACGTTACCAAGTTACCATTGGAAAGTAGCTTTATTGTTTGCTGATTGTACTAATAATTGTTAATCAAATTGCAAGACATAAACAGTCTGCTATTGTGTTTGATAATATTATTGGCAATTCAACATTATACCATATTTGTATATATAGGTTCTATGGATAAGGTGCCATATTTGAATGTGTCTGTTATCCGTTTGACCAAGTCATCCTCAACTGTCGTTAGTCATTTAATGAATAAACGTACTTCGTCACCGCTTTAGCTTGTTCTACTGTATCAGAATGTGTTGGTGAATTGGATGAGACCGTCACGCCCTAATGGAGGTAGCGTATCCTCATATAACATCGGCATTCTATACAAACGACTTTCAGATGACGAACAGAACAATACAACATCTGTAAATTGGAAACTTGTTTGGCTTTGCATTCATTGTCTGCATGATTCTATTTGTCTACAGAATACATCTGTTGATCCGGAAGAACAATGTAAAAATGGGTCCAGATACAACAGGAAGTGGAGGCACCTTTGTATAATTACGTCAGATAACGCTACGAATTTTAGGAACTTTACTCTGCCCTGGGTTTGTCAACAAAATAATCAGACGTATACAGTTGAAATTCTAGTAAATTCAAATGCAACAACGTGTAACAAACGTACACAGGGTAAGTCGCGTACAGCCAGCATAAATGTAACTTTTAATTGCTCTCGAGACGAAGGGAATCCCGACGATGTCCTCATCAAAACTGTTCCACCCATGGTTTTCACCTGTTTTCTAATTGCTGTTGTGGCCACGTGGTGCGTTCATCGATTGAAGCGTCACAAACGTCTGCTAAAGTATCTACTCAATTCTTGTGCTATATTTGCATTAGTTTACTGATGAATATTTTCTAGAGAACGATTAGAACTAGTGTCTCATTTGTACGTGAGTATAACACACGAGGCAGGAATGCTCTTTACTAATAGTAAAAATTCTTGAAGAATTTATTGATTTACAAATGCATTGGAGCTGTTTATAGCTTATACACCTGATGATTGGGAGATCAAGCGAGAAGACGTTGTGTTAGAAAATGAGCTGGGAAGTGGTGCGTTTGGTTTAGTCTATCGTGGAACGTGGCAAATGAATCTTGATCAGAAACCACTAGATGTAGCTGTGAAGGCAAAGATGCTAATATATGTCGCTGTATGTATAGGGCATGTGCTATGCGTTGTATTTGACATTACAGACATTGAGTGGCAAGTCAAGTGATGAAGATCGACTTTCATTCTTAAACGAAGCTTCCATTATGAAGTGAGGTTTACCATTCATTCTATGTTAAGCAGACGCTAGTAGTCAAGCATGGCGCACTTGATTGTGTGTGAAGGAACTTCGAAAGTGACCACATCGTTCGATTGTTGGGAATTGTGTCGATTGGTGAACCTGTCATGGTCGTGATGGAACTGATGGTTAATGGTGATCTAAAAGGATACCTTCGATCTCTTCGAACAGACGTAAGTACAGTATACAATAATATGACACATGCATGCACATATCCTTCGCGTGTTGGCATGTAATGGTTGCTGTATATTTAGTATTGGATAGCAAAACGGCAGGAGCGTAGCATGAGTATCAATGGTGGGGATACAACCAATTTGGCACGCATACTTTAGTCGTTCGAGTCATTACTTATATCTTAAGAATATATGAGTGTTGTATTTGGTTTTTGCCCTAATAATTGTTGCCCAAACGCCTGGTCTCACCGTTTGACAGTTTCTTCTTGGTCACGCTGCCTGTAATGTATAGTAATACATTTAGCTATAGTATTCAGTCTTATGAGAATCTCAAAGTGGTGTAACTTTGTTTTTGTCTCACATTTGTAGTGAGTAGTGGCTCCATTAGCTTTAGAGTGTAGTGACTTTTAGGGCATGTGTGCATATATAGTTACTAGATATAATACATTTTGAAATTGACAGAATAATATATAGATACTTAGGTAGCATGACCGTGCGTGGGCGTTTAGTAGCTAGGGTAGCTAGGTATACGTAGGTATATCAACGCATCCAGTAGATGTGCCGTGACGCATGTCCATGTAGTTGCAAATATGTATGTGTGCATGATCCTTTGGTTGTGTCTTTGCATTTCATTTCCGTGTAGGATGGAGAAAAGCCAATTTTTGAAGAGTTTCCATTACTTGAGGATGAGCTGCTTCAGTTTGCCGTCCAGATTGCAAGTGGTATGGCTTATTTAGCAGAGAAGAAATTCATTCATCGTGATCTGGCAGCACGTAACTGCATGGTGGATAAAGACATTTTTGTTAAAATTGGAGGTATGGTCGAGAAATCACTGCATTCTTATCTGTGAAATGGCCAACACAACATTTTATAGATTTTGGTTTAACACGTGATGTATATGAAACTGACTATTACAGGAAGAGAGGCTCTGGTATACACTATTTGTCAGATTGTTGTAACTTCTACCAGTTACGATGTTGTTTCAGGTCCTCTCCCTATCAGATGGATGTCTCCGGAATCGCTACGGGATGGTGTTTTTGGTCATCCTTCTGATGTTTGGTAATTGTTCGGGGCATACCGTATTTGTCAGAATATTATTTAGGGAATTACCGTATTATCCCGCCTACCAGGGCAGGGCTCTTAGTAGAACATTTTGGCAGTATGTGCTTTTTTTGTACTGTGTGGTTATGGAATAGAGTAGAAGCCATGGAATTCCTTGAGGATCACAGATAATGAAAACATCACTGATACCTACAGTTTTGATTAAAGTTTGCAGCATTTCTCCAACTGATGCATGAAAGCGGTTGTCACTGAAACTTTATTTGTGGAGGAAGGAACCAAATCAGAATCAGAATTTATGTGGCTATAGTGTTAAGGTGCAATCCTCTAGAGAATTCCATAGCTTGTATCCTATTCCCTAACCACACTATAAACATGCAAAGGCACACAGTACCAGAATGCTCTAGTATTCAAGCTATAGAGTCCTGCCCTTGCAGGCAATATTTTTGGGTGTTAGTCAATAGAAGAAATTAATTGAGAGAGGTAGGTAATTATTGGAGAGAGGAAATAGTTTAAGAAATACTGGCAATTAGAGGCTTGTTTTTCTTCAGCAGTTCTGAGTTACTACATGTATCAGAGTCACTACCACAAAGTTATATAAACTAAATAATGCTTATTGATCAGACACATCTGTATTGAGCTCATTATGACTTGCTGCTTTAGCTAATGTTAGAGCTTCACAAGCCCTTGTTATCATTGCTATTAAAAGCTTCTTGACTCTCTCCCTCATTTGAAAACAGACATCTGCAGTATTTCTAGTATTGTAATGCTAAAACACTCGAGTCACTTGTAACCAAATATTTCCATGCTAGTCCTGAGGGAATTATATTTTGTATGTCAAGGGAATTATACGGGTGGATGAATTATCCAGAGAAATATGGTATTTACAGTGCATAGACGTGTAGGTCTGATGATTTCCTATCATAGGTCATTCGGTATTGTGCTGTGGGAAATAGCAACTCTGGCAATGCAGCCATACACTGGGATGAGCAACAGTGATGTACTCGAATTTGTTGTTGGAGGTGGAGTAATGGAGCTGACAGAAATGGCACATGCCCCCAGTGCTTAGTAAGTCTATCTGGTGATGTAATAGTTTCTTCTAAAATTAACTTGTACTGATGATGTAGCAAGAAACTTATGGAGCAATGCTGGCGTTTTAACACATCAGACAGACCAACATTTGAGACAATCTTGAGTCAGCTTCCGTCACTTCTTCCCAACGGCCTCGTCATCCAGGTCTGATTTTGACAGTACGTCGTTCAATCATAACATCGTAGAAAAAGAGGTATCCGGTCAGGTGCTAGCTTTACTTTTCATGGTATATTAGTTATACATGTTATAGACTGTATGCAGAATTTAGGGTACATATTGTAGAGATGGAGTCTTCTAGCAAAATGTAGGGTATTGTATAGATACGTACTGCTACTTGTTGCAGCAATTAGTGAGAGGGCTTGTTGCATTTTAATTAATTTTCCATTAGAATGTCTAGCGGCAGCCAAGTCTGTGGTGTTTGTTGATTTGTCCAACAAGTTTACTAATATCACACACCCTAAAAACCCTAAACGTCAGGAGCTGCCTCTCAGAGGTCACGCCCCAGGTACTCATTTATACTCCTAAGTCGAGAGAAGCGAATGTGGTTTAGTTTCTTGCTTAAGGAGATTATGTCATAGCTCGTCATCGCCGTGACTTGAACTTGTGACCCTTCAAGGTCCCGGATTTAAACACTCCATAAGATGACTCTCTAGCCAACTGAGCTATTGCACCATACACAATAGCTCGCACGCACACACACACACACACACACACACACACACACACACACACACACACACACGCGCGCGCGCGCACACACACACACACACACACACACACACACACACACAAGATGTTGCTGTGTACAGTATGTACTGCATATATCCAGTAAGTATATTGACAAAGATTGCGATGTGACAAACCTCTGTCAGCCAATACGCAACCCGCGCGAAGACATTCATTTGCATAGCTGTAGGAAGTTTTCGAGGTTTTGGGAGGCTAAACAGGTATCCATTACAGCATTTGCATGTGTGTAATGCATTGAAGCAGAAACATTTAGGCATATGCATGTTGTAAAGTTTGTACGGCACTGCACCTATTGAAAACGGTTTTTTAGTTTATCTAGAATACAGTAGATATTGAAAGGAGGTCTGTATTGTTAGAGCTAGAGCATAATACGTAGAATTGTGTTAATTTAAGCCATGAACTATGACCGACTTACCGCTTAGGCCTAAAGAAAGATAATATACTGTTCTTTTCGTGTCGCTTCCGGGAAGCCTGTTTCCTTAGCGCACGAGGTCGCACTAAGAACGCGCGCGAACGTTGTTGGATGGCACGTGACAACAGGGCTAGGCAATTCACTTTACGGAAATAGAAGAGATTTAATTTGCAAATTACAGGATCAAAATTGAAAAAGTAGCCAAATTTTGGGAGCACGTGTCTCCAGCGGGCCTCTTCATTGCTACACTTACACCACTGAATTATGCAGGCCTGGTACAGTACTGTACAGTGTGTACTTCTCTTTCATCACGTGACAAACATGCACGTGGCCTTAGCTCGTGAGGCTCGATAGCAGTCGCTGTGTGCTTGGTGAAAAACCAATGACGTGACATCTAGTTGGTACGAACTGACATGTGGCTACGCGACCTAATGCAGTTTGAAAACGAAGATTGCTGCAGGATTTTAGACCACTGTATAGCAGGTTGTCAGTCCTATGCGTCTTCGTCATTTCTCGAATGTCAATCCTCGTCGGAAGGAACACGCCTGTTAGCGTACGTTAGGCCGGACACTTGATATGCTTCCAGCGTCTGCCTCATTCGACTGTTTGTGACTGCGATGTTCGCGAGTGGACATGCAGCGTTGCTGGTCTGTCTCATTTCAACGATAGCGGATGCAAGAGAAATCAAAGGTAATCGTTCGTCACGTACGCTGGTAAATCTAGAGCTTGATTGCATGCTAGTTTGCACGTTAGCTAGTTAGTTGGACAACGTGACAGTACTCTGGCATGTCGACCTCGAAATATTTTCTTCGCGTTACTACAAGTTGCGTCGAAAGAACTGATTAAATAAACTAACTACACTGGTGATTCCAACCACTGCACACGTATCACGGCGGTCAACAGACTCAACGAAGTAGCAGATCGAAACCTCAGCTAGCTTGCTGGTGTGTAGTCTTTCTACCAGCTCGCCTCTGCAGAAAAATTCATGTCTCTAGCTAGGTAGCCCTGTTGAGAACTGCGTGTGTACGAAGAAGAATCTAGATAATACTACATCGTTATAGTATCACGTGCTCGCTGAATCGTAGAATGTAGATCTAGAAGAACGTAGATGGATGGCTGTAACTCCATTATTATCGCAGCAGGGAGGAAGAAAGGTGCTAATTGCCTAGTCTCCTGATTGTTGATAGTAGTTTGTTGCTTTGTGTATGAGAATAGCATCTGGATGTTTACTTGCATGTCCAAAGACTCCCGGCCTCCGGCCCCTCAATACTTCACGACTCCGTGTTGCATCCCAAACTCGGAATAAGTTGGACAGAACTCTGATCGCATCTTCGAGCAGTGCTCGCTAGTTACATCGGTGTACGTCGACAAAATAGAAAATTAGGGGCGTGGCACGTGACTTCGTTGTGGTACACTGGAAGGGCTCATTTTGTAGTTTATGTGCAGACCGTCATGTATAGTTATAGGAGCTGTACAATCATTAGCTTAGCGTTACTATTAACTAAAAGGTGACGAGCAGCTAAACCAGCTCCAAGTTACTTGTCTTTGTTTTGTGGAGGCAGCTGATCGCTGGAGGTGGGATGAATGCTTAGCCTCGAGAGACGCGGAGGCCTAGTGCTATTCGTGCTTAGCCTCGGGAGACGCGGAGAGTACCCGGATGTTTCTGAATATTTAGGATAAACGCACGTGACGTACACTAAAGCTCTCTAGATAACCTCGCAAACGGTTGTTTCACTGAAGTACTTTCACTAGATACGCGGTGCAAACACGGCCATTCATAGTTAGAATATGACTCTCAACTCGCTCCGCACTCGAGAAACGTAAATGTAATATGGACGCACTATGAATTCTACTGTGGCATTGATCGTTGATTTTAATTAAACAAGTTTTAGCACTAGGCCAAGTCAACTAAATAAATTGATTAGCATCCAGATTTTCTTTATTTCTATCAAGTTATTTTATTTATTTTTATTTAGTATGCAATATTTAATTAATAATACGCGTACATCGAAAATGTTTGTCTGTATCATGTGTGTGAATTTTGGGTATCTTTGTAACACACACACGTACTTACGAAGAGGTCTAACATGCAGCATTTGCCACCTTCTCTAGATATGTATAGTTTAGATATGCATGCAGTGACTCAACTCGAGAAGTTTCTCTGTATCTCTGTATGTTTATTCACTATACAGTAGTTCCCCTCTTGGACGACCATCCTCGTGAGCGACCACCTCTTGTTTACGACCAGTTTAGCTTGGCACCGACGAAATTTGTATTGCGCTTAACCCTCTTCATGATCACCCCTCTAACGCGACCAGCGACTAGGCTCAAGGTTGTCACGTGTCCTGTCCCCTCTTTGAGCGACCACCTAGCATTGCCTGTCTCCGGCTGCACCGAAACATCCGGGTATGTACATGTATAAAGAAAGGCGTCATGAAAGGATATGTGCCGGACAAGATAAAAGAAGGCTGTTCGTGTCGCTCAAGTGAAGATCTCGGTGTAAGTAAGACACAAATTGAAGAAAGTAAGGGAACAAAGAGAGCATTAGCTTAGACAGCAATGGGAAACCGGAGGTCGAGCAGAGAGGAAGTACAGCAAGGTTATAAAAAGTTGTGCTACGAAGATTGGGACAGAGTTGTTTGGGAGTGGTTCAGTGTTGTTGTTTTTGTTGTTCTTGTTCTTGTTGTTTCTAGAGATGTACTTTAGCTAAAGTGCACTGTAGAAAACTAAATACAGAATCTATAGCACAAACTTAATTAACGAGTTTAACAAAAACAGTTCCCCTGATGAGAGACCACCCCTATTCAGAAACCACTTTGATGAAAACACAAAACGCTGCTGCTGTGCACGTGGTCTCTAGCGATTTACATTACAGTAGTCTTGAACAGAAGCCTAGCTGCTCTGGAACGATGCGCTTGTAGATGCGTGGCTTGCGCACGTGACATGCAGCCGCACCGAATCTACAGTATGACAAAATGCATGGCAAATGGACAGCCCGTGCGTTGGTTAGGTCCCTGTAGCGCACGTTACCGTTATGCTTTATATTTCCCGCATAGTCAATATGCGCAGCGAAACTGGTCACGAGGTTAGAGCGCATCTGCGGCATGCTGTGGTCAGACGACGTTTGCGTTTGCGTTTGCGTTATGTTGACATTTACGTCAGCCTAATGCCTACTGTCTGTTCCCCGTAAGCGTGAACTCAGAAGTGAGTAATGAAGTAGAGGTCACACCAGTTGTGCTTGTAGTATACTTGAAGTATAGCAATAGAACACAACACGTAAACAAGCGTAACAACTAGAAATACAACGCGACGTCTGCCTTCCTGCAGCCGGTATATGTCTAACCCCCGGTGTAGCAGGAAATCCGTCCCGGCAGGAAATCTGTCCCGGCCGAGACGGATTTCCTAGGAAATTGGTCTCGGAGCTAGGAAATCCGTCACGCCCTGCATGTTCTAGGAAATCGGTATCGGGCGGGACAGATTTCCTAGGAAATCGGTCTCGGAGCTAGGAAACGCAGCTCACTCTGAATGTTCTAGGAAAACCCAGAACGGCCGGTGTTTCGGTATTGAAAATGCCTCCATGCAGCAGGGAATTTACTAATGGGCCTAAATCATGATATATTTAACCACGTTTCTAGGGAACATAACACAGCATTCCAGGTTTCTCATTTGTACTGCAGCCTCCCACTATACGTATGTATACGTACAGCACAGTTTAAACAAAGTTCTAGGCTCATCATACACACAATGCAAACAGTAATGCACGTTGAACGCAAACACGAACTATATACATGTGTATAGTGTCAGCTAGTGTATGCATCCAGAATTTTTACTTGCAGTTACCACAGGTCCATTTTTTGCTCCTAGTAGGCAATATCGGTCTAGCACATTTCAAATGACACCAATCATCGCATTTCTGGCACTTCACTGTAGCAGCAAATGTCTCGGGCATCAAGCACCAACGACAAAGCTCAATCATGACACCGCGAAGTCTCTTGGGACGATGAGCCGTGGTCTTTGTCATCTGCGGAAAAGGCATCATTTCTTTCTGCTGAAAGCATTTGAGAAGGTGCCGTCTCATCAGTGCCTGGTCGAATTGCAGAGTCGATAAATTGTCTCCAAAAGCAAGATGCACAGCAAATGCAATGGCAAACAGTCCGCAATCCGAACCTCCCCTCTGCTGTTGGACATAGGGCTTTTGAACAAACAAGTTGATGGGATCATTTCCATCATCGTCGTCTTCGCTATCATCTTCTACCGCCAGCCTATAAATCAAGGCTAACTGGTGACTGAGAGAAGTACTAAGTTGAAAACCGGCCTCTTTGCTGTCATAAACTGATATATGTTGGCCACAGCAACTAGAAGTTACCCAATGGCTTCGCTCAGGGACGTGATGTATCTGGATGCCCTCATGCTGGACTGGGATAAAACCATTCGTCTGTGCAAGTAACGGTGACTGTAGGCCATCAATGTGTGGAAACTGTTTCTTTAGTATGTTGTGAGCAAGAGAAATATGCTCATCCGTAAGCTCGCGGCCTTGCATGAGAATTTCTCTCATTCGCCTTGAAATAGTGAAACTGTTCTTCTTAGATTCCTAATCAATTCATGGAATACGTAAGTTAAACCTTTCAGAGGGTTTCCCAAAGAGATACTTACTATAGTACGTCTTCGTTTTGTTTGGGGTTGAGTTTGGCCCCTATAATCAAGCTTGCGCTTACGTTTTCCATCTTCTTCTCTGCTATTCTCCTCCTCATTCGCTGTCTGACTGCATTCTTTGTCATCTTCATTTGTCTGTATAAGGCAAATCAAATCATAGAGAAGGATTACAGAATAGAAGATATTTTTCAATGAGCTAACCGCAAGCTGGAAACGTACTCTTTTCTTAGGTTCCAACCGTAATTTACGTCTGTCACATTTGATACTTCTGCTTCCAACAGTGCCCTTGTCAGTTTCATCTGAGATTTCCCTGGATGAAGCTCCCTTGTCAGTTTCATCTGAGATTTCCCTGGATGAAGCTGATGGTTGAGTTGTAGATGGTAATGAACGGGCCTCTATTTCTGTCCTGTTATCCATCACCAATAACCCCTGCAAGGCACAGAAGGTGGAAAATATCCAAACACAGCTATAGTGCTCTATTAGGCATATGAAGTTGGTGTAAAATGGTATATTAACGACATTCATTATTTTTAGATTAATTGACTGTCACTGTAGAAGACCTCTACCTGTCCTTCATTTTGATGTGTCCTTGAAGGTTGCGCATCAGGTTGGAATGCAACTGAAGCATCCACACGTACACATGCAGACGCAGGGGATAGAAGAGGTAAGTCATCCGCGTGCCATTCAATGGCTTCTGCAGCATTTTCATCTTCATTGATCTAATAAACAGAACTTACGCCATGTGTATGCAAAACAATCATGTTCAAATCGCTGCATACGGTATCTTTGCACTCGTCTGAAGTGCCACTACCACATGGCTCGTAGCTCTGCGGTGGATAATACGGTTTGAGACGACTTGCATGAAAGATTTGCTTCAGAACAGCACCATTTCCATTTTTCAGCTTGAAACAGCCTTTCGGAAGACGTTCTGACACCCAGTATGGACCAGTCCACTTCACGTCCAGCTTTCCACCCTTACGGCTGTCATGTTTACTATTTTTTAAAAGAACTTGGTCATTGAGATCGAGAGATAAAGAATATGTATTATGGCGCTTGTCATAGTAAGCTTTCTGGCGTTCCTGGGCTTTGACAATATTTCGTTTTGCAGCTGCTGTATACTGGTGTTTCAGATTGACTAGCAGTTCTACATCATGTTGCATCTCTTCATCAGTCAGGCAATGCATCGTGGTTTCCGCAGTTGAATCTGAGACGTGGTGTGCATGCAGTTGAACATCTAGAGGCATACGAGGATCTCGATTATTAAAAAGAAAGAATGGTGTGAATTTGGTCGAAGCATGAACAGCAGTGCGATAGGAAAATAGAATAGCCTCAATTGTTGAATCCCAGTCTTCATCTGTGCAGTTTGTCATCTGGCAGATTCCATTTTTCAGTGTCTGATTGAAACGCTCAGTCAGTCCGTTTGTTTGAGGGTGGTAGGCAGACGTAATTCTGTGTTTGACTCCTGTCTTTGTCAAAAGTTCATTGCAGATAGCATTGCAAAACTCGCGACCTTGATCGGATATCAACACCTCTGGAAATCCATGTCGTAGAAAGAGTGAGTTAAGGAAGTCAGCAACGTGAATTGCTTCTTTCGATGGAATTGCTTTGGCTTCAGGCCATTTGCTGAAGTAATCGACAGCCACAACAATATACTGATTGCCACTACTAGTGACTTGCAATGGTCCAACCAAGTCAACGCCAATTTGCGACCAGACCTTAGATGGTACAGGTAATGGATGTAACGGTTCTGATGGATGATCAAACTTTCTTTTCACTCTCTGACATATATCACAATGTTGAACCTGAGAAATGAAATGTGCAGAGACAGTATTTTGAAGCACCTTCTGAAAAATTATGCATGCTTGTTCTCACTAGTTGTTTCACATCAGCTACTATTCCTAGCCAGTAGTACTTCTTTGTCACTCGATCTAGCGTTTTGTCCCTGCCAAGATGATGACCTCCAGTGACATGACATCCTTGGAGAATCTGGATATACAGAGAAGACATAATGTAAACATTTTATTAAGTCAACATGACGAAATTTTGTCATCTGCCCTTGCAGTTTACTAGCAGGGACGTACCAAAACTGCCAAAGGGTGAGGGCGACCAATTTTGAAATTACTGACTTACACCAACAGACGATTTCCGCAACTTCCAGTTTAGGTATAGACAATTAAATATATTATTTACTTTTATTTATTTGGAGTATATAGAGTCTTTATTACAGGCCAATATTAAAATATACGATAATGTGGATCATATTATAGTTTTTCATGACCAGTTTGTGGCAAAGTCAAAACATAACTTTGGGGACGTACAGTTAGGTCAATTAGATTAATTGGTGGGGACACTGTTTTTCATTAGCTGGATGGTAGCGCACGCTAGTCATGCTTTGTCACGTGCCGCGGTCACCTCCTTTAGCGCGCGTTAGGCCCGAACAATTTAAAAATGATTGCTACACCCCAGTTTAGGGCATGCATGGCTAACTAGAGGTGAAACCCGTAACTCCGAGAAATTAGAGAGTTCACCTGTCTTTTTGTCGTATCGTCTCTGATAACTTGTCTGCGTGTCGATTGTTTCTTGTCTTGGAAGTAGAGAATCCCTTCCTCTAGCTGGAACAGTTTGGATTTCTTACGGACACCACTCTTCTCGCTTTCCGAGAGACCTAGATCACCAACATCGTTAGGAGGATCGGCAATCGCACGGACGTAGAGACGGTGTGACAGCTGTTCTTCGTCAGCCTACCTGTTGGATATGAACCGTTTTCAAGGTAGAAAACGACCCGCTCGTACATTTGCTCTTCCACGGCGCTTCCCGTCATTCAGAATATCAAACAATTGCACATGCGTGTGGGTGAGACACACAATGACATATTTCCTGCGTGGTGACAGATTTCCTAGCGCCTCGGCCGAGACAGATATCCTAAGGAAATGTGTCTCGGCCAAGACTAATTTCCCAGCGTAGTGACAGATTTCCTAGCAAATCTGACTAGCCGAGACAGATATCCTAAGGAAATGTGTCTCGGCCAAGACTAATTTCCCAGCGTAGTGACAGATTTCCTAGCAAATCTGACTAGCCGAGACAGATATCCTAAGGAAATGTGTCTCGGCCAAGACTAATTTCCCAGCGTAGTGACAGATTTCCTAGCAAATCTGACTAGCCGAGACAGATATCCTAAGGAAATGTGTCTCGGCCGAGACAGATTTCCCCGAGACGGATTTCCTACTACACCTGATATCCCAGTCAAACCATTTACCAAACCCCGTATATTACATCTCCCCTTGTTTCAAACATAGTCCTTCCTCCACTGTGGGGTTTTCACTAATCGTCCATATCGTGTTCGGGTTTCTATATGTTCTTCAGACCTGACCGGGGTTTGCTGTGCAGCTTCTTCCAGTGCCTGTTGATGGTTACTATTAGTCTCTTGATGATCTCTCTGCCCTTCCACTGCCTGTTGATGGTTACTATTAGCCTCTTGATGATCTCTCTGCCCTTCCACCATTTCAGGGTTTAGTCGAAGATCATGACGATTGCGTCTTAGAGTACCCCCTGATTCAGTCACTACACGGTATGATCTTGGCTGTATCTCTCTATCCACTGTCGCAGGTACATTCCACTCTCCACCTATTTGGTCATGAACCAACACCCGAGTTCCTGGTTCCAAGTCTGGTAAGGATCGCACTCCATGTCTTCTGTTATATTCTGCTGCCTGCTTTGCTTTGCTACCCCTGTCTTTCTCTCTCACTGAAGACTTATCCACCAACTGTGGAATCAATTAACTAGCAATATTTGGCATGGTTGTCCGCAACTTCCTCCCCATTAACAATTGACCAGGAGACACTCCAGTGGCTTCATGTTCTGTAGCTCTATATGCTAACAATCCCAAGTGTGGATCTTCCCCTGCGTGCCAAGCCTTCTTAATCAGGGCTTTGACAGTCCCCACAGTCTTTTCGGCTAGTCCATTTCCTTGTGGATGTCTAGGAGATGACGTTACATGCATAAACTGATAAGTCCTGCTGAAGTTCTTAAAGTCCTCACTCACAAACTGTGGTCCATTATCTGTGACCAGTACATTGGGAATCCCAAATCGTGAGAAAATACCCTTCAGTGCTAGTACAATATCCGTTGATTTTGTTCCTGTGAGCTGTTTAACTTCCGGATACCTCGAGTAATAGTCAACAACCACTAGAAAATGCATCTTTTCTACTTCAAATAGATCCGCACCCAATTTTTCCCAAGGTTTTCCTGGCATTGGAGTACTACAGAGTGGCTCTTTCCTCTGCTCACTTGCATATCTTGCACACGTTGTACAGTTGGAAACTATTAACTCCAACTGACTATTCATTTGCGGCCACCATACTGACTGTCTTGCTCGTTTCTTGGTCTTTACTATTCCCAAATGCCCATCATGTGCCAGCTTGGAAGGGCAGAGAGATCATCAATAAAACAATCACAGCCATCTATCCCTGCCAAAATCTGCCTCATCACTCTCTGAAAAATTTCAGGACCAGAGGTAATGCCAAATGGCAATCTCAGACATCGGAAACGTCCAAATGGTGTAATAAACGTTGTTAGTAACGAGCTGCTTTCATTTAAAGGAATCTGCCAAAATCCTGATTCAGCATCCACAGTTGTAAAACACTTAGAACCTTGCATCTTAGCAAAAATCTCCTCAGCCACAGGAATTTGGAATCGTTCACGTCTTATAGACTTGTTGAGCTCACTGAAGTCAATACACACTCTTTTTTGACCATTCTTCTTAAGAACTGGCACCATAGGTGCAATCCAATCTGTCGGTTCAACCACTTCTTGAATAATTCCCATCTTCTGCATTCTCTCTAATTCATTTCTCAATTTTGGCAGCAACGGAAGTTTCACGCGTCTAGGAGCAAAAACTGAATATGGAACAGCACCTTCTTTCAATCGAATTTGATAGACATGATCCCTTAGAAGTCCTGGAGTACCAAACACAGTAGAATAATCTTTCAAAACTACGTCCTTTACAATCTGATTGTCATTTCTATCTACTTCAGCAATTCGTTTGACCAGTCCTAGTTTTTGACATGCATTTAGTCCCAATATTGGTGAAGCTGTTGCCGGCACAACATAAAACTGCAAATGGTGAGTTGTTCCATGCTCCACCTGACACAAGCATTGTCCATCTACTGGCAGTGGTCTAGATAACCCATATGGCATTAATCTAATTTTAGCCGGTTCCAGTACTGGTTTAGATGTCAGTCTACGATAAACACTCCGAGGCAGGACATTAACTTGAGCTTCTGTGTCTAGTTTAAAGTTTACCATAATGCCGTTAGTTCTCAGAGACATAGACCACACATCTGACTTTGAGCCACCTAGAGCACTAATAAACATTTCAGCAGGCTGTTCTTCTTGCATCATCATTACCTGCACTTGTGCTTCATTAGCCTTGCACTTACTTGCAAAATGTCCGCGTAGTCCACACTTTAATTAAACAATTTCTTGTGAAGGCAGGGCATCTCCTCTCTGGATGATTCCTTCCACACTTAGGACAATCTCGTATGAATTGCCTGTCTCCTGTCCTTTTACTTTCTTTCCTAACAGCATCCAGGTCGCCTGCCGTACTGGTGGATCCACTTTCCAACTCTTTCAACTGAAACTGGGACAGTTCTGATGCCTTGCATATCGCCACTGCTTTCTCTAACGTCAAGTCCATCTCTCTCAACAACCTCTCTCTCAATCTTGACTCCAGAACTCCACAAACTAACCTGTCTTTAACCAATGACTCACTGATCATTCCAAATTCACACGTCTTCTCTAATGTACGTAACTCAGTAACATACTGGTCTATTGTTTCTCCCTGCAATTGATTTCTCATGAAGAAGCAATGTCTTTCGTATGTCACGTTTCGTTTTGGAATGAAGTATTCTTCAAACTTTTTCGTCACGTCTTCCAGGTTGTCTTTGCTTTCTTCAGTGCCGAAAACGAAGGTGTTGTAAACATCAAGAGCCTCGGGCCCGATTGAATGTAAAAACACCGACGTCTGCACAGGATCCCCTTGAGATGTCAACCCTGAAGCTACTCGATAAATGTCAAATCGCTGCCTCCATTTCTTCCATGCCATGGCCACGTTTCTTCCCGTCAATGATAGATGCTCTGGAGGATTCAGACGCTCCATACTCCTGGTACCATGTAGTATACTTGAAGTATAGCAATAGAACACAACACGTAAACAAGCGTAACAACTAGAAATACAACACGACGTCTGCCTTCCTGCAGCCGGTATATGTCTAACCCCCGGATATCCCAGTCAAACCATTTACCAAATCCCGTATATTACAGTGATCACTAGAGCACTAAAAGCTGCTCCAGTTGGACCATGTTATACCAATTATCTTATTAAATGGTTTCAGTTGCTGATCCGTTGGTCTTACAAGATAATTGGATAATAGCCATTGCTCCACCCGTTTGTATTTGATATGCACAAGTATTAGCATTTCGTTTCGTTTGTAGGAAAGGCTTAGATAATTTGATAAACAGAAATGCCAGACCTAGCGGTTTCTAACGATGCCGAGATCATCGCGAAAGTCCACTAAACAGCAGAGATATTGATGATTTTCAAAGTTCACACTTATGGGGAACAGACAGAAGGTTAGCTAGGACCCGATTGACGCACGCGCAGTAGATGCTAACGCACGTTAAGGCCTTGGACTGCGGACCGAACGCTTGCTCTGTTGCGCGGCGCATTGTTTTGGTCTTGCCTTCCGAGGCGAACTACGAGAGCACACGAGAGACGGGTCTAGACGCTTCAGGCGACTCTAACACTGTTCGAAAAACGAGGAAATGTGCGTCATCGCACATAATCACGTGACACAACGTGCGTCATCGCACATAATCACGTGACACAACGTGCCTTTATTCTACAGCCGAACCATCGCCGTATGTGTGCTTTTCGCTGTCGATTGAAGGCGAGTCAGTGGTGCGAAAGTACATTTTACTTTCGCCTACGCAAATATCAAAGTCTACACGAAGCGGTAAAACGAAACCTACACGTATTGGACGTTAGTTGGAAAACCGCCACGTACGATTGTGTTTTTTAGCCTTAATTATAGCATAATACTCAGCTATCAAGTTTGCTCTGAAAAATAGCGCCAAACTTTACAACTACCGGAAACGATTAGTGGCCGAGGGAGGAGTCAGACCGGTGAAGTGCTGCTCTAGTTCTGTGTCAACACCAACTGGGCAGCCATCCGGCGTACAGTATAACTTTCATGTCATTGTGGCATATCCAAGATGATAAACAGACTGACGTTTTTGTAATAATAAAATAGGTATAAATACTGTTAATTAATTAATGTATAATTACCAGACCGATGACAACTGATGTAGAGAAATGAGGAATAGTACAATAGTGCCAGTATGACGAATTATAAGAGACTTGCATGTAGTGGAAGGTTGACACTGAGCCGGGGGCCCGTTCCAGGAAGCATCGTGAATGCGGAGCCATAATAGGAGAGCGCCCACTCAAACATTAATTCGTTAAATGGGTAATTTATGTGCACTCTTGACACCCAAAAATTAATTTTTGTTTGGAAAACGAGACACGCTCTACATGCCAGTGAGTTCTACTGTACCTGCATGAGACTTTCAACAAGTCAATTTGTTATTAAATTATAATTAATAAATAATTAATTAAATAATTAATCTCTTACAGACTTTGGGCACGTGCAGTCTTTTTGTTAGTTTTAGAGGTACAAGCAGTCCGATTCCTGCGAATTTGTTATCGAAACAGAAGTGAAATCTCATTTAGTAATCAGAGTGCAGTTGAAACAGAAACATTGTATGAGACGATTTGGTTTGGTGTTTTTTGCGCTCGAGCGTTTCACTAGGATACGTGTTTGCTGCTGTAACCGTGTGTCCACATGTTGCGATTGATACAGCTTTGAAGACGACCATTGCCATTTGGAATCACGACAATGACTATCTATAACTACGAAGTAAAATCCGGTAGCTTGTGGGTGGGGCAGCCATGATCACGTGCTTATGAGATAGCACTCAACCTATCCCACCTCCCACCGTGGAATTGATGTGCTGTTGTTGCGTCGCCGTCTGTGTCGATTTGAAGATGTTGTTTCGACTCGCAACATTATTTCTCTGCATTGTGGCAACGTTAACGACAGCACGACACGTCAAAGGTAATCTCTCTAAAGACAGGAAATTAGACTAGGGTTTATTCTCTCGGAAAGATCTTATTTTGACTCAATCATAGTCTCGAGTGTACAGTACTGTACGTTCAGACGTTTCTAGGGTAGGGGAGAGAACTTTCAACCACACCCACCTCTGGTGACTGCGTCTTTCAACTACGTTTTCGTGTAATCGCATTTCTATCATTTGAACGATAGTTAATTAATGTAAGTTTGTTTTGATAGTACTCTAGCAGATTAGGGAGCTAAGACTAGATAATCCGTAGGGCACAATGTTGCTGTGTTTGTTCCCAAGACGTTGGTAAATGTATAGGTATCTTTAACGATATAGCCCTAGGCGAGAAACGGACAAGGTCATGCAATCTAAACTTCGTTGCGTGTCGTGCGTTCGTTTGCGCACACCATTCGCAAGTATGTGTCCACTGCGAAGGCACATCCGAGTTTGTTTCAGCGTGCATGATCTTTGCATTTTTCTTTGTACTAAAGCTTGATGCTACACAAGTAAGTTTTCCGAACGACGTTTGCAGATCAGCGGAATTTCACAAGTTTTTTCACGAAAAGACCGCAATCAGGCTCAGAGGACGCCTCGAGATCCCCACATATATGTGTATGGATGTATGTATAAAAACAGAAAAAATGTATGTATAATGTATGTATATAGGTATTTGTTGATTTATATAATTTATTTATGCATGTAGATATGTATAGAGTCTAAGCTCAAAAAGTAGGCTGTGTTCATGTTTATGACCACGCCCACAAATTGGTTTTTGGGCACTTCACGCCTCCTTTAGCCAAATTCTACACTCCTGGCTTTGTAGAAGTAATCCGAGGTACGTAGCGCAGTCCTGCTCTCGCATGCCTGTATATTTACGTATATTTATATATGGTCAAGCATGTGGACAAACACCTGAACATACAGGGGTGAGAGAAGAGGACTGGATATTGCGAGTCCTATTTGTGACATGTACTCTACGCTACAATGGGTATCACGGCTGGAGATTATCGATCTTTTCCGAAGACATGAAAGAGAGCATCGGAATTAATACTTATCCAGGTACCTAATCCGTCTTTTCTTGATTAGCTGAATTGAATGAAAGATTCGAAATGCTCAGTACGGTACCTTACGCATCTTTTGAGATCTAAATTTATACCTATTATATAGTATAGTATAACTGACTGGTGCTGTATCAGAAGGGTTTAGATGTAGGCCATTTCTTGACATCTGTGACGTTTTCTTCAATGCTTGCTACGTACTTTCTAGCCTGATACCAGACCCTCTCCTCTTGTTATCGTTCCCAGTTTCTGTACAGCACAACAACGTCGAAGGGTGTATGTACCTTGCACCAGACTAAAATGCGTGTACAAGGGACTAAACTATAACCTAATATCTTTACTGACATTGCCCCTGATGGATATTGAAATTATTGTGGACAATACAATGCAATTATGACGAGTAGCTAGATATGCAAGACTTGTCTCTATTGTTCATTTTATGTCTATGCTATTGCATTGTTATTACTATTATTATTTGCCAAGCTGTGGAGAGCTTACTACATCATTTGATATTGTATATTATAAGAGTGAACAGTTTTGTTGGTCGGGCACAAGGTTATGTGGCAATTGTAGTGTTCTAAATTTTGCTACGTTTCAAAACATTGTTTTTGTTAGATGTAGTGTTAGAGTAAGGAATGTGCTAAGTAAACGATCTCTGAAAGTAATGTTATCGTGCTTTTGAGTGGAATCATGTGGATTTACTGAAGTGCACTCTCTACTGTTTTCTAACCATTGACTGGCTTATATAGCTCATGCAGGATAGATACCTAGCTTGGACTAATATACAGAATATATATATATATATATATATATATATATATATATATATATATATATATATATATATATATAACTATTACATTCCTAAGTGCCCGACCCCAACAAGCAAGCACCGTCCCCAACAAAACAAAGCCCCAATGATTCTACACAGTAGTCAAGTCCCACATGTCAAACTCAGTATACAAAGAAGAAAGGTTCAGCATAAATTGTGGTATTACCTTGATGATTATGGCAGGTAGTAAATATACTAAGATTATAGTGTAATTACGTAAACATTGGCAGACTATCTGTTACTGCAATAGAAGTTTATCTTGGACAACTTGATGCGTTAAGAAGTTTTATGATACCACAAATATTGGAATATGTTATTGAAAATATAGTTAATATAAATTTTCTGGAATATGGTTTGTACTGTATGTGCTAAATATCTTACAGTCTGCTCTGGAAGAGGGCTCACAATCGATGAGTTAGCTGATTTCAACACACAGAAATGTGATGTCATTGAAGGCTCATTGTTATTATACTCGAAAGGAGCTGTTACAGAAAATACGTCCATCACACCTCTTAGCAGTATTGTGGAAATCACCGGAAATCTTTTTGTGTGGAATTTGACGGAGAATGTAGACAATTTGGGTCAGATTTTACCAAATCTGGCTGTAATCAGAGCAAACCCATCTTTTCGACACCTGGGAGTAAATGCTAGCCTTACAGTCTTCTCTAATGAATTTTTGAAAAGCATCAGTCTTACTAGTTTGACTCATATTCTGGGAGACAATGTTCGATCAGCTTTCTGGGAAAACAAGGAACTGCAGTATGTTGATACTGTGGACTGGACAGCTATTTCTAGGGGGAATGGAATCACTAAACCATATACTCATGACAAAAGTGAGAAAGGTGTGTGTCCTAATTGTGACCATTGCTGGAATGAAAATACATGTCAACAAGGTGATAAGTGTAGACTTTTAAAGTTAGAGACTACAAAATTTGATTGAGGTGGTGTTGGTTGCTTAGCATCACAAAACTGTTGGGCAGTAAATAGTGAGGGCAATTGTACATGTCATGAAGAGTGTTTGTCGTCATGCAATGGCACAACTGATCGAGACTGCCTATCGTGTAGGCATTACCACTATCGAGGACGGTGTGTCTTTTCCTGTCCGAATGGAACAGCTAGAGTAAGACGTTTATTTATAGTAATTGTTTATTATTTGAATTCTTTCTTGCTAGCTTGCTGAGTGGAGGTGTGTGGAAGTATGTCCTGGTTTTGGCAGCGAGTTTGCTCAGAGCAACAATATACATCCAATGGACGAATTTGATGGTGAATGCGTGTTCGATTGCCCTCAGAACTACACAGGAGACAACGGTACTTGTCTCTCATGCGATCATACTAACATCAAATGCAGTAAATGTAATTACATTCTATTTCACACTTATGTAATAATAAGATCGAGTTACTTGTTGTCTTGCATTTGTGTCAGACTGTGATGGTAATGAAATTCAATCATTAGAAGATGCTAAGAGTTTTGAAGGATGCACTCATATCAATGGCAACTTGGAAATTATTAGCGTTGTTACCGAAGGTACGTATAGTATGTTAAGTTGTCAAGTATTATTGTTTTATTGTGGACAACTTTATGCACTTGCAGGTGATGAAGATGAAGAGAAACTGAAGAAATATCTTGGTCACATTGAACATGTATCTGGCTATGTTGTCATTCTTCATTGTCCAACTTTGCGTGGATTGCAATTTCTTGACAATTTGAGATCAATTCGTGGCAATCAGTTACGGCAACTGGGGTAATCAAAAAAATTGTTTACGTTACATGTTGAAACTATGACATAAGGATAATCAAGACATCATGGTTTTGTTTAGAGTGCTGAATTATGGACTGGCTATCGTTGGAAACAGGAACCTTCGCAGTATACGGTGGAACAAACAGAGGAACCTGTTTCTTTATGGACAGATAGATGTTCGTATAGGTGTTTATAGTAACTACTTGCTCTGTGAGAAGAAAGGCCTTACGGACCTGGATAAACTGTTTCCATATGGTGTTGACAGTGCTGATAATGGTCTTCTTGCAGTCTGTAAGTATTTGGCAAAGGTTTTAGTAAGACGTGAGATACACAGGTCCACAGACATTCATAGTTGGAATGAAAAGATTGCATGAGGTAGCTGCTTGTAGATAATTTGTGTAGGTGTACCATACAAGTCATAATGCAGTCAAGCATACAGGACTGTAGTGCTACTGTAAGTGATCTACCTACTCGGGGTGACAGAGAAACACTGGTGATGACATATGACAACATGTGCATTAATATACTGTACCTTGCAGATTGATGGATACATCAAGATAAATACGTCAGAAAGCTAACTGCAGACTTACGCTGTCAGATAGTTGATTAGTCTTTGGTTCTATATCGTTGTCTGTATAATCATCAGATGCACAATATGGTGAGCAGTGTGGCTACACCAGACTATCTCTTGTTACAATATTGACAGTGTTTAACAGCCACCAGATTACAGGCTTGTTGTATTGTCTTTCTTGTATTTAAACTAACAATAGACAGATCACAGTAAGACCCAATGACTGGAATAAACTGTTACGCTAGACAGTCATTCAATAGTTTGTTGTCAATGTTTGTAGGCGACATAAATAATCTCAGTCTTACTTTTGTGGAGAACAAGACTAATTTTATAACTGCTCTGCATTGGGATGGTGTTCCATACAACGATAGTGCTAATAGTGCAAGCAGAAGTTTAATTGGATACAAATTACTCTGGTACCGGTAGGAATACCACAATGTATTGTTTATCTACTTCAATGCATATGAATAGAAATGTCTTGTAGTGACACTGAGCTGGGTAATCCCAGTCAACAGAGAAGCTTAGACAACTACAACGACAATGACCAGCTGATTTGCAATAGCAAATGGTAGAATCATTGAGTGTCTGTTCTTGCTATTACTGAAATGTTTGTTCTGTTGTGGTGTTTCAACCAGGTGGACAGTAGTCGACGATATAGGCAACAAGACGAGTTATACTCTTGAAGGTAAAATGAGGCATCCGTGGGAGCCCACAAAATTCCAAGTTCGAGCCGAGTTTGCTATGCGGAATATTGGGTTTCGAAGCAATGAGTTAAATGTACCAGGATATATTCGAGGTTGGCTTTATTGTACTGTTGTTTCTTGCATATTGATGATTGTATTACATTTTTGTTGTGTATGAAGTTCCATCTTGTCCTCGTATGGTTAAGCATGATGTGGGAATGTACAATGTGAGTGTCAAGTGGTCGCCTCCTCAGTACAGCAGATGGAATGTAACACGCTATCGGATAGTCATCGTTCAAACTAACAAAACAATGCCAACAGCAGATCCTTTTGATGCCGAGAAAGATGATAGCATTGAACATTCAGATGATGGCAAATTGTGCTTGATTCATGCAGCTGTTGATCAGAGCTATTTTATGTGTATCGATGATATTGAAAATGCTGCAAATGTAACATTACTAGCCAGAAATGTTTGTGATAGCAGTAGATGTCGTTACCATATTGCTAATCTGGACAATTTTGTCAAATATAAGATTAAGGTGTTGTTGATTATTTGTGATGTAAATTTTGGTGTGTAGTCAGTTTGAATTGTGATTGTAGATTCAAGCAGTAAGTCTTGAAGGCTGTGGTCTTGTACGAGAAATGATGTTTAGAACAACCGCAGATTGTGAGTCTGCATGATGTCATTGTTATTGTGTTGAGTGTTTCTGTTGTTTGTTTGTATTGTACATTATCAAGAATTTGAATGTCAGAAACGTTTTGTAGTAACTCCTTGTATTTTGCAAAATTAGTAATCTATATATAAATCAAGCTGTTTGTATAGATCATAGTGATAAAGTGACTAATTTTACTGTAACTAATTCATCTGGTCCCTCAAATTCCACTGTGGTAATTTCATTTCTATGTGTAAGCACCCTTTGTAACTTCTTCAGCTTGCTGTACGTCTTATTAGAATGTGTGTGTGAGTTGGAGAAGACCAGGACATCCCAACGGAGGCTTTGTCAAATACTTCTTTGTCAATATTACATTCAAGCAACTGTCACAAAAAGAAAATAAAGCAACGGCAATGGATGTAAAGCAGAAACTGTCTTTGGTTTGAAGATGTTGAAATTCAGTCTTTGCTCCTATTAGAAAAAAGTTCATGTGCTGCCTCGTATGGAGGAACTGGGATGTCAGACAAAAGAACATTCTTACTATTGCAAGATGTTGTCAAATATGACAATGGTGGAATTCACTCTACTTCGGGTCCCGCAACGACAGCTGACTTATAACTTCAGCATCCAAGTAGCTTCAGCTGTGTTTACAAGTGAACTACATAAAGATGTACCTGCAAGCTATTTTACACTTAACGTCGAAAAGGCTCCAGCCGTCAGCGAAGTCAACAAAACAGATGATAGTGAACAAGAACCACGTGTCCCCAGCAAAGTCAACGGAACAGATATTCGTTTGATAGTTTCACCTATTGTTGTTTCATGTTTTCTGTTGGTTTCTGGTGTATTCATGTGGTATATTTATCGATTAAAACGTCACAAACGTAAGCTCAGGTATTTTAATTCAATAAGTTTCTTTCATTTCCGTTCATGTATTTTTTGCACGACTTTCCTCTTTCTCAGGCAACAGTTGGCAACAACATCTCACTTGTACTTCAGTCTAACACAAGATGAAGGGGTGCTCATGTCTAACAGTAATCTTGGATTAAATGTTTCTTGGTTTGCCTCAATCCATTGAAGTCGTTTGATAGGCTATACACCTGATGATTGGGAGATCAAGCGAGAAGACGTTGTCTTAGAAAATGAGTTAGGAAATGGTGCTTTTGGGTTAGTCTATCGTGGAACATGGCAAATGGATCCAAACAAGAAAACATTAGATGTAGCTGTGAAGGCAAGAAACTCATAAAAGTACGTGACTGTTGTGTGCAAGCATGAGTGTCTGATGTTTAGACACTGAACGACAATTCAAGCAACCAAGATCGACTTTCATTCTTACACGAAGCGTCTGTTATGAAGTAAGGGTTTCTGTTCACTCTACATTAAGCAGATATTAGTAGTCAAGTACAAAGCTCTCGATTATGTTTGATGTGTACAGGAACTTCGAAAGCGACCATGTCGTGCGACTGTTGGGAATTGTGTCGGTTGGCAATCCCGTCATGGTTGTAATGGAACTAATGGCCATCGGTGACCTAAAAGGATACCTTCGATCTCTCCGACCAGGCGTAAGTATAGCTGCTTATGTGTGTCCCTTTTTATGCATGCACATTTTTACAATGCCTGCACATTTTTACAATGCCTGCACTTTGAAGCATACTCTGATGACTCTTGCTACAAATATTATATAGAAAAAGGAGGTTTTACTTTTTGGTCTTGTCAAATGGTAGGAGAGGGCCTAAGGCATCCGGTTTAGGTCATATCTTCAAATGGTCAATTTTCAGAGTTTGGAGAAGAAATGCATGTCTGCTGTCTTTATTTGTAGAAATGCTATAGACATCCAAATCCAGATGCACTACACACTCTATTGGTTATGGGTAGTCAGTAATTCGGCTGTCACTTATCAGTGTAGTTACAGCTGTGATTGAAGTTGCTGTGACTTACTTGTCTACGCTGTTGTCTTCGGGTTGTGTTTGCTTACTGATATAAGTGTCATTGTACATCTCCTAATCCATTTACTTTTTGAACCTTTACTGTCCATTCCTACCTATTTTATGAAAAATGAGTTCTATTTAGGTATGCTTTCACTGTTAGCCTCTTACTGTTATGTATATAGATAACTACTGTTTCAGCTGTTAGTGACATATTTTCTTGGCATATTACTCATTACTTTCATAGGCATTACAGTGTATAGACGTGTATAATGGTGTTCATTGTTTTATTGATTTGTGAACATGTACATGTGGTGATTATATTGCATCTGCATTTCATACTATGTAGGATGGAGATACATTTAGTCTGGAAGAATTTCCATTGCTTGAGGATGAGCTGCTTCAGTTTGCAGTCCAGATTGCAAGTGGCATGGCTTACTTAGTAGACAAGAAGTTCATTCATCGTGATCTGGCAGCACGTAACTGCATGGTGGACCATAACATCGTTATTAAAATTGGAGGTATGGTCAGGACTGTACTAACGTTGTATCTCTCAAACAGTTAACGTGGTTTTATAGATTTTGGTTTAACACGTGATGTATACGAAACCGACTACTACAGAAAGAGAGGCTCTGGTACATTTGATCCTTGTCTGTCTGTGTTTGGCAAGTACAGTTATAACGTTGTTTAGGTCCTCTCCCTATCAGATGGATGGCTCCAGAATCACTACAGGATGGTGTCTTCAGTCATGCTTCTGACATCTGGTTTGTTTGGAGACATATTGGTATTGCATAGACCTACCCACATTGACAATTCCAAATCTTTTTAGGTCATTTGGTATCGTGCTGTGGGAAATCGCTACTCTGGCAATGCAGCCGTACCCTGGGATGAGCAACAGTGATGTCTTTGACTTTGTCATTGGAGGTGGAGTCATGGACTTGGCACAAATCAAAAATGCTCCTATTACTTAGTTAGTATCACATGTCGTTAATTGCAATGTTAGTGCTAATGTCACTTTTGTACTGATAATGCAGCACTACACTTATGGAGCATTGCTGGCTTTTCAAAGCGTTAGACAGACCAACATTTGAGACAATCTTGAGTTGGCTACCTACCCTTCCCATTGGTGATGGCATCAACATTTGAAGTGAGTCTCGTATGTCCAACTAGACTGTAAGACATTATTAAATGACTTGTAATGCTCAAGCATGTGACTAGTGTTTCTTGCCGTCAGTCCCTGATTTTTCTCATTAGGTAATTTACTGGCTCAGTGGCTTAATGCTTTTGTCTCTTGTTTTCAAGACTAGCAACTCTTTGGTTATAGAGTAGGATGTTGTGGATAGAATATTTAGATCATTGTAACATATGAAAACAGCAGGCTTTATTGAGAGCTAACTGTAAACTTGAAAAAAAAGTTAATTAGTGTAGTTCCAGTCTTATAATATTTCACATGACTAGGACATCTGGAAGAAAGACACTCAGAGTCGCTCAGTGTCTTGATGCTGTTAGACAAAACTATTGGCGAAAAATTGCTTTGCTGGACATACGTAACTGTGGAATTTCCGATCATGAATTGTATGGTATCATGATCATCCATTGTTGTCTCGCATGTCTACTGTGTAGCTATAGGAACCTGAATATCAATATGTATGTTGTCATTGAGAATGACTCAAAATGTGATGCATAAAGCATATGTATTGGCGATTACTATACCACGTGGGATGTGTGGTATCCCATTAAACGTCCCGCCGATAATCAGAGTTACACCAAACAAATTGTAGAATCAGTATGCAGCTATACACACAGCTGATAGAAACACTACCACCTGCTGGCTCAACCGACTGCCGGCTGCTACCACCTGGACTGTCACACTGGTCTGCATTTTCAGTGAGCAATCGGTTGTGTCAGGGCCGGGACGTAGGAAACAAATGATAACCAGTCTGGCCTAGCGTTTGCTAAAGGGCCGGGTAATGTAACACACTTTATTAGGTAGGCATATAAAGTACTGCCGTGAGTAGAAATATATTGCTTATTTAATTGGCTATACCCTTAAAACGGAAGTTGCTGCTAGTAGGTGTCTGGTGAAAGTGCATTTCCAAAAAAAGGGTACAGCCATGGCTAGGCTGATCGGTTTGGACACTATACCCATGCAGGGACTGAACAGTGTGTTTGTTGTACATACTAATGTTCCCAGCTGTTAGAGAAATTGTGGACAGAAGGACAGACATTGTAGAAAAGACAGCTAGTGACACACAACATCACAAATGGATATCAACGAGAAAAGAAACAATTTGACTGGTCCGAATAACAGACACACTTACTACACTTGACGAACACAAGCTCTATCACCAATGCAGCTATAACGCACGATCCACTTATCACTCGACCGTCATTCCAAGACCAAAGTCGACCACGTTACATACGTCAACCGTAGAACAAGTACCTTCTACTGTGGTTGTTCTTCTGATGTATTCTTTATGCACTGCAAGATCATTTGGAATGAAAGTCTGTTGTTGGGTTTGATGAGCCAGCATCTCTCCATAAGCAGCTTACTAAACAACACAGCGTACACGATTATGCACACAAACTGCTGTGTATTACGACCTGTGTGTGAAACTTACTATTCACTGGGCATGTGACCGATATCAGAAATATTTATAAAACCACCACCGGTGACAAACTTGTAAACTTCTTCGTTGCTCATTCCTGGATACGGCTGTGTGCCTAACGTGGCCACTTCCCACAGCACAACGCCAAACGACCTGAATAAGTGACTCAACGGTCATTTGTGCCACAGCGTATCAAGTTTGTGACGCTAACCAAATGTCTGATGCATGACTGAAAATGCCGTATTTCAGTGATTCTGGCGGCATCCAGCGGACCGGGAGAGGACCTAACATAGAATACACACATTGAAAGTAACAGTCAGCGAAATCAGTAAACATGGAAAAAACTCGGTTGGAAAACTTGCTTGTACTATACCTTGTCCGACCTTCCTGTAGTAGTCGTTATCGTAGATGTCTCTGGTCAACCCAAAATCTGTGGATGTGAGAAACAGAATCACGAAAATCAACCTTGAACATTGTAATACATTTGCTGACCTCCGATTTTGACGGTCAATCCGTCGGTTACCATACAATTTCTAGCTGCCAAGTCTCGATGTACGAACTTCAAATCGGTGAGATATACCATACCGGCTGCAATGTGCTGAGCAACTTGTAGCATAGCATCTTGAGACAGCGGGAAGGTCTCTTTAGTAAATGGCTCACGACTCTATCAAACGCGATACAGTATTGTACTCACTCGAGTAAAACAGTCCGGTCAAGTAAGCCCCCATCCCTGAGTGTATCTACAATTTTCAAATCTCTAATTGTGCTAATAGGTATTTATCCAACTTTCTGCTAAATGTTCAATCATAAGAATGATCTTGTTAATGACTTTGTGCCTTTAGTCCACTTGACGGTAATTGATGATTAGGTTTCTATAAGCAGTAGATGGTCTGAACCTGTTTCTTGTGTTCTTTAGCACTGCAGCAGTGAATCTTAATTTGTCAAGCCGTCTAGTATTTTTGTACTTCACTCATCTCATACTTAAAGATAGGTGCTTGCCAAACATGGGTTGGGGGCTTACTAGGGTATTATTGTATTGTACAAGTTATACATTAATATTATCACACCAAATCAGTTTTACCATATTTCTTCAATTAGTAGCCCATGGGTTACTAGATTCAGCCATAGTAAAGAATCACACTCTTGATGTGTGCGAATTGTCAAGGTTACTGCTATTCAGTTAGTTCAATCAGTTTTACTGACATCAAAAGACATCTTGTTTGTCTGCAAGCATCACTCCTACATGGTTACTGTTCCAAACGACGATGCATATGTTTATGACATCAAATACCAGTCTCTGACATCTAAGGCATGGGTTGCTAATCAAGCAGGGCTACTAATTAAATATGAGTTTAGTGGTCAAAATAAGAATATCTTCTTGGCAGGACATTTGTCCACACTATCTGCTGTAGAGTTAATCTGACAGGCCAAATTTGAGTGGAGATAGGTCGTACCACGTACATTGTATGCAGTCAGACCTCATTATTCGACACCCGATAATCCGGCATTCTCACTTTCTGACAAAGGTACATGTGAACCAATTTACATGGGTCACTTTTGTCTTTGTTACCAATAATCAGACAGTCGCATTAGTCCGACAGAAACCAGTGGGACAAACGTGGTCGGAATAACAAGGTCTGACTGTGAATGAAACCTTTGTTTTCATATGTGTTTAATAGGACTAGGGTGTCAACACTGCAGTACTAAGTTCCACAGTGGTGCACAGTAAACACACATGTCTACTAAGGGAACTGCATACACATAAAAGGCTCATGACTGGATAGAGAGATGGCTAGGTACATGTTTGGCTTGGATCGTCACTTAGCATTTGTAAGCCCAAGTGTGATAGTTGAGTGCAGTCACTTGCTCAGCATACTCCGTAAACTGGTTGGTGTAGAAATGGACACATTCAGTTAGCTTGTCATGTTAGCATGCAGCACACTAACTGTCCTCATTACCGTATGCCAGAACACTGACAGCTCATAACAGGCAATTTCCGTCTCTCCAGACTTGTACTAGCACAGAGCCAAGTGGGGCATCACATGCCATCAGCAGGCGAGGAAACGACAAGCAGATAAATGTAGAACCATGCAAGTAGGTGAGTTGCGTTTCTGCAACAATCAGAATATCCCAAACACCTTTGCCTGACTATGGCAAACCATGTGAAAGTCATTAGCAATGAGCTGCTGGCCAAAACGAGTGCATTTTGTAGCCTCCGACTCTGCGATCCAAAATGTGTAATCCCACATGTATGTAACACCTTGAAACTCTGCAGCGTTGTCTCACAGGTTTGTTTGTATTTTAGTAGCACATTTCCAATACAACTACAACTTGCCTCTCTTAGCTCTATGTCGACTACTTTGATTTCCCTTCATGTTTACGGTGCAGACTAGTCTAACTGTGTGGTGTTGTGCACATGCAGCCAAAACTGATTGAAATGTCTGATGTTTGGCTGTTATATTACCAGCCCGGTCAGAGTTACTATTTGAGATGAATTTACCCATGGCCTTTCTTGCGATGTGCGCACGCACGCATGCATGCGCGCGCGCGCACACACACACACACACACACACACACACACACACAACTGATTAAGTAAACAGCGAGTATGCACACTTGTAGTACAGTACCTGTGGTTCTAGCGATCTCAAATAGCTCTTCAGATCACCTTTTGTCATAAACTCCATCACAACCATTACGTCATAAGACTGAGATACAATTCCCAGTAACTGAACAATATGACAGCTCTTGAAGCATCTGCAAAACAATAGCAATACCTACATTAGGAAAATTTCAAAAAGGATTATATAATGTGTGTGTGCATGTGTGTGCCTATGCGTGCACGCACGTGTGTGTGTGTGTGTGTGTGTGTGTGTGTGTGTGTGTGTGTGCGTGTGTGTGTGTGTGTGTGTGTGTGTGTGTGTGTGTGTGTGTGTGTGTGTGTGTGTGTGTGTTAGCATGAGTAACTACCATCTCACTTCATAACAGACGCTTCATGTAAGAATTCCATTTTATCATGATGACTAGCTCCTTCCTGAACTGTCTGCACACCAAGGAAACCAAACGTTACATCAATCTCTCATTCAACACAGTTGCAGTATAAACAAAAGCATAAGTTATACTTTCACAGCAACTTTCAGCGGTTCTTCGCTGTCACTCTTTTGCCATCGTCCCACATAAACCAATCCAAACGCACCAGCTCCCAGCTCCTTTTCCAAAGTTATGTCCTCTCCATTGATTTCCCATTTATCGGGTTGATAATCTTAATAAGAAATTGTAAACAAATTAATATATGTGCCATAACACTCCTTACCAACTAGAGAGTGGGGGTGCTCTTGATGTATTATAGACAGATATTTCTTGCAGTTCACTTCCAGCTGCCTTTTCTGGCGTCTCACTCGAAACAAGCACAACACAATAACTATTGTTAGCAGCATCAACGCTCCCATCGATGACAACAACTGCACGAGCAACATGTCGTTGTCACCTAAAAAGCACACAGGCCATTGGTACCACACACTGGTAGAGACACATTTTCACCTTACAACCACTGTTTCTCTGTGCAATGACTATTTCTGGAAACTGATGCCTTAGTGTCTCGACATCTTGTGATAGCAGACAGGGATTGTCTAATATTACAATAGACGCATCTATGCGACCACCAAGGCACAGTTTTTCCTGATTTTGCCAATGGATGTGTTTCAAGTTAGCGTTATTAGTAATGATGAGAGCATGGCGCAGATGAAATATATCGTTAGAACTGTAAAAAAATTACAGCAAGTTAGGCAAAATGTAAGAAAAATAATCGTGTTTCATTACTTGTAGAAGAGCAGCTCCCTCCCTTTGATCATCATCAGGTTTTTCAGAAAGCTTAATGACGAAAGCTTCGAGTGGGAAATGAAAACAAAATCTTCAACAATCTTTATTTGTCCCAAATAGTTTTCTAAGTCGTTCTCCTTGGTGCCTAAATCCACAATTATCACAAAGCATTAGAGAGAGCAATGAGGGCTAATACACTACATGCACCTTCCACAGTTTCTATTGTCAGATTGCCGTTCACATGAACACAATGTTCAAATCTTTTGGCATCTGTCAGATTTCTTATGGTTCCTCCATTGCAGCCTGCGTTTAATACACACCCTGCTCATTACTGCATATACAAACATGTAACTGAGATCGTACGTTTTTCACAGCTTTCTCGACTGCATGTCACACAAGTTCTGTTTTCATGATTTCCCGTGTAATTCTCAGGACAATGCATGACACACGATTGATTAAAAGCAAATGTGGGAGTATTAGTACAACTTTGAGGAAATCGTGCTGTGATGTTAAGGCAGCGATCAACACATCGCCAATTATTGTACTACCACACAAAATCACAACTATACACAGCGTTGACCTACAAACTTATCATTTCAACATTCTCTTACATACACTGACATATATGGACGCAACTCACAACTGTCGTCTTACTTATAGATGCTTACTTTGTAAGTGTTTGAGGGGCACTCGTGTACGCACATTCCGTTGTAATAAAAGTTTTTGCAAGAGACACACTTTGTCATTCCTCCTACTGTGCAAAACGACAAGCATTCAGAACCACTGTAGTTCCTGAAAGCACCATGGATATCAGTGCTGCAGTTAGGTTTGTTTTTGTTATACACTAAAATAGTAACCACAAAAATAATAAACACTGTGCCATAGACAAGACCATGTTTGCCAAGCACACTACACTCACCAGTCTGACATCCCTCATTGCTTCCATTCCAGCAACCTCTATTGTCTCCAGATCCACATTGTGCTGAACATTTCCCTAGATCAATTTTATTAGCCAATGCACATTTTCGTGAGCTTGATATCTTGTTCCAATCAACAGTATGATAAAAGTTGAGCTCTCTGTTGTCCCAAAATACAACCAAGTTGTTTTCTCCGAGAGCATGAGTCAGCTTGTTGAGTTCCACCCTTTTCAAGTACTTATTGCCATAAACTCTCAGTCCAAATAAAAACCCATGAGCTCGATAGGCCGGGTTTCCTCTGATGACTGCCAAGTTTGGCAGGATTTGACCAATGCTCTCGACTCCTTCCTCCAAGCCTGTCACCATCAGAACTGACGTAATTTCGACGATGGTCGTAAGAGGTGTTAGATACTCTTTGACTTCCAACATATTCAGTGGTGGATGAGATGCATGCAGCACAAGAGGTCCTTCGATTACATTACAGTTGGACTTGCTGAAGTCGGGCAGATCTCTGACAGAGACATTTCTTCCTGCACAAACTAGAAAAGCAAACAACAAGTGAACCATTGAGTCGACTAACATTGCTGAGCCACTTGCAGTGACTAACATTGCTGAGCCA
The DNA here is from genome assembly GCF_963422355.1 of Corticium candelabrum. Taxonomy (NCBI): domain Eukaryota; kingdom Metazoa; phylum Porifera; class Homoscleromorpha; order Homosclerophorida; family Plakinidae; genus Corticium; species Corticium candelabrum. The sequence goes on from NC_085094.1 coordinate 4,251,682, forward strand.
CTTGCAGTGACTTCAACAAGACTAACAACCTACTCCCGTGGTCACACATACAACTAGCCAGGTATACATTACGACACTAAGTAAAGTAGAGCTACAGAGGTAGAACTTTACGACACTAAGTAAAGTAGAGCTACAGAGGTAGATATTCAGGCTATCTAGCTGGTAAGGACAAAGTACCAGTCAACTGTTGGTCACTGGATGCGCTAGAAATCACAACGAGAAAGACTAGCCAGCACAGCTTCTCCATCATGTTGATCCTGGATTAGTGTGCTACTTCCTGTGTGTTAGACAGTTATTGTGGAGGCAGTCACACATATATGTGTGATTGGGTGTACCTAATGCATGTGGCCAGTACAATTAGTAAAAATTGCAATTATCAACTCAACACCTGCCAAAGGTGTAACCCTGTTGATGTAATATTGGCGTCTAGCTGTGCTGCTTCTGGTGTATCTGACAGACAGAGATGAATGCTTGTTGGTATATCTAAAATTAGGACTAGCCATTCTGTGACAATAACCAATGCAACACAGTCTGTCATACTGTAAAAGGTAAAAGGGCTAAAATCAATAACAGCTGATGTCCTCAAAGGTGTGGCTAAGAGTCACAAGACAGCTATTATAAACTAAACACTTCGTCCTACAGCTGATAGCTGGAAACGTTTCTTATATATGGGTATGTAGGTGGTAAGCATACAGGAAGAGTATTATTAGCGCATGGAACCACCAATGCCCACTGAAGACCACAAGCAACACTGTTTCTTCACTGCTCTCACTCTCCTCCCATCACCCAAAGAAAGCATCAATGTTGCTTGTCTCGAGTTCTAATTCGGTTTGAATTCAAATAAAATGTTGGTCTATAATTATAGATGGTTGTACAAACCAGTTACGGTAAAAAAGATGTGACGAGTTTCCTATCTCTATATATAAAGGAGAGGTGTCTGTCTGTCTGTCTGTCTGTCTGTGTGCCCGTACGTACGAGCGTCTCTCGAAGACGGCGAGTCCGATCTCGGCCGAATTTCGCTCGCGCACGCCGAATTCATTCAGGTCGAAAGCCAGACCGCGGTCGTCTTCCTGACTTCTCCCACGACGACGCCGTTTCCCGCCGATCGCGCTCGCTTCCGCTCGCGCGCGAATATCTCCGGAACGGCGCATCGTGTCTCCACCGAATTTAGACTGCCCGTTCCCGACGTCGGACGGTACGCGCTGAGCGTGTCGTCTATCCCGGATAACATGGATGGACATCACAAAGTGCATGGCCACCATAGAAGACGCCTAGCCTGACGCGAGGTAAAGATGTGTACAATCCATGATGACAATGTTGGTTAAGAGGAGTAGACAATATGGGTAGAGGTATTTGGTACGTAATATTATAAGAATTAGAATTATCTGTGTGCTAAGCTGTATAACTGGTTATTTCTACGATCATGAAATTTCTGCGAATTCTGCGAAGAAAATCACAGAGCACACAAATACAATGAGCAGACATTTAGGCCTATTCTCGGGGTCCCAGGCAGTCATTGTACAGACACATGTATACGTGTGACAGTGCACCAGTAACTAACTGTCTTCCTGGTTGAAATACAGAAATTTAATTTACAGTAATTAAAACTTCTGTTTAAATTGTCAAATCGTAGTAATTTAAGACCACAGAAAAACCCATTTTACGGGATTATAATATATAATAAGTGAAAGGGTCACTGCTGATCGAAATAACATATCCTAACTATTACTAACTATTATGATAATTTTATTATATTTATCATCTATTTTGGCTACAAGCCAAAACTAATTAACATTTAATTACAAACCATGTGTTCAGCATTCCCTATCATAGAAGTTTTGTTATTGAGGTGAGCATTGGGGAGTCCCTCACTAATGGCTCAGTATTGAGTTGTACATGCATATACCAAAAGTATTTTGAGGCCGGTTCCTACCTGATTCACAGGACTATAGCCTATAGCTAGTAGACTTGAGCCAGTCTCTCCCTGTCTTCGTCATTCTCCGGACTGTCAATCCAGCTAGTGCTGTTACAGCAATGTTTTCTCTGGTCTATTTTGTAGTCTCTTGTACTCTGTCTCCACTATACAGTGTTTGAAAAAGAGGTCGCCAAGTTGTCATTTGATGACTAACTGAGTTCATGCGACGACCAATAATATCAGCGAGGTTGCCATCCTGATGACTACAGTCACTCAAGTTATGGTGGACTCAATAGATTTTATTTTTATGCTGTAAAATATAATAGTGAAATTACTCAGGTCAGACTGAGAGTGACACCTCTGAAGTCCTGGAGTTATTTTGTTTACTTGCCAGCTCAGTTTACTTTCAATCAGCATAACTGTTTGATATTTGTACAATACAAGTTCACCATCCCATTCTCTGCACGGGCAGATTAGATATGAATATTACTAATGGTTAGTAAATTTCTATATATAAAGTCATAAACACCTTGATGACTAAAAAATTTGTGATGTTGCCAAGATGACGACTACGTCTGTCATAGAATTTCAAACACTAATCATAGTACACAGATTGATCGATCTGAAAGCTTATAAAGTTATACATAAATGCTTGGTGGTTGATGTATAATAGCGACAAGAGTAGAGTTACCAAATACTAATGAAGGGTTCACATACTTCTGCCAACATGTTGATCGCTAAAATTTGACTTTTCTCAACCGAAACGACAAACTAAGGTTTAACCTTTCATATGAGTTTTAGAATCTTTCGAGCTACACGAAATTTCAACTATTTCTTTCTGAGCTCCAAAATTTGGCATTTTGTATAATCTACTATGGGATTCGCAATCTTTTGAGCACCACTGTATAGTAAAGCACACTGAAACTTGTACAGGCCATACAATCAGCTCAGTGCTATGCCCTCAATGGATTGTCAACGTCCTACTTCTATGATTAGGTACGTACCGATGTTATATAGAATGCTGTAGACATTTAGTATGCATACCGTGACAGCTAGCCTGACAGTAAAAGTGAGAAATCCTACACCACAGCATTGCAATTGCAAGTATCTCCTCATCATGAACCTGTACGTGAAACTGAGTGGCTACAACTTCTGAGTTTATGGAAAAACTCCTTATTTAATTAACTGCATGTAGCAAAACATTTGTTTGGGGGCCATTGTTTGGCCACCATTTGCTGTCGTAGGTAGCCTCGTACCCAAGCCCTCTTCCGGGCACGCAAGAGGGCCTTGGTACGAGGCTAATCAGCAGGTAGCCTCGTGTTCCCGGCATGTTCGAGCGAAGCGAGCACTCAATAACTGTCGCAACCATATAAACCAGCGGAGGCATGTCTTGTTACTATGGAGACAACTTGACCTTTAGACTGTTGAAACTCTACTAGCATTAACAAGTGATAAATTTTGGAACGTTTTAACTGATAGTTAAATGAATTATAATGATTTTATTTTGTCAGTAGGGAATCAGGCCGAGATGCGAGCATACCACGCAGGCATTCCCCATCCACTCTCTAAGCAGGCAAGTACATGCTATTGTTCAAAGATTGCACATTACCCCATGAGTAGATGACATCACATACACACGCCATCTGCCATACTAAGCTAATTAACTAATATGGCTTGATTAATTAATTAAAAATATTTAGTAATTACGTAATGGCTCAAGTATTGTGTGAGTGTTCTTTGAGACGTCCTTGGGTAACAGGGGAGGATCATTATTGGGCAGGCGAGGGTGGACGTCTAAACAAGTTCAGGACAGTAAAACCGGGACACTAAAACAGTTTGGTCGATGTTCCCAAAGTGCTTAGGTAAAAGTTCTCTGCGAGATTCGTCTTGTGAATTTAGAATCTCTTGTAATTTGTTTAATTAATTAAAACGAGTCTACATATGAGATGACGTATTGTTAAATCACGTGTATAGTGACGTCAGTTAGAGCTGGAAACGTGAACCCCCCAACCAACTCTCAATGTACGCCACTGCTAAGTGCTAGTAAATCACAGAATGCTTTGGACGGTAGTTGATGCCAGAAGCGTAACCAGAATTTTTACTCTATTGTTAATTTACTATTGTTAATTAGGTAATAATTAATTACCAGTATCCTCAGTGGCATTGCCTTCTGTAAGTGGAACATGCTCCCTAGCCGAGAATCATAGGTCAGAGTCTCTGAGTCTACGTAGCAACGCAGCTTGGCAGCTTACCTGTAAGACTAGCAGCAAAGTTGTCCGATAGAAGGAATTCGCCAGTGAAACACGCTCACATCTTGTATTGAATAGAATGTGGAATGCGGCTTTGGAGATGTACTGTACATGTACAGAGGCAAATTTTCTTTTTGGGTCCACTTCACACACACATCCCGGATATATAGCCCGGATAAGTTTAACTTGCACGTGCACGGTAGACCATTCTCACGTGCACGCATGCATGATTTAGTAGTTCGAAATGTGTTGTTATGCTGACAGATCGTGGGAATTTTGCTTTCTCTGCGAGCAGTTACCACACTCAGTAAATAGCAGTGGCTAGTGAAAGGAGAGCCCCAATACGGGGAATGTTGGTTGCTACAAACCGTTTTCTTTGCAGAAATCGACTTTCTCGAGAAACAATTGATTCCAGAAAAGCTTTTCGTGATGCAGCTATCATACAAGACGGCAGAGGTTTGTACATTTTGCTAGTTAATTGATATTAGTTAATTAACTAATTATTAATTTATTAGAATACAGTATTTAGTAACATTAAAGCACAATTTATGCATTTATGGTAGTATTTTTTAACCTTAAATGTGATTTAATAAATAGTAATTTATAATTTATGTGTGTATATATACAGTAGTGGACAAAGTATTTGCCAGGCAAGAAATTTCAAGGGTTTTCAGGATTTTTGTGTTTGGGTGGAAGCACAAAATATTAAGAAAGCGACTTCTTGGTCAATGTTGTCATGCAATGGGAAAATCAAGACTAATTGGTACAGAATTGAGTCTAAATCAGTTGGTTGTTGCAATTTAATTAAGATTATTGTTACAACCTGGTTAAAACAGATTAATTAAGTTTACATTACAACTTATCAAAGCATATTTAATGCAAACAATATAACAACCTTTGAAAACAGACTAACTTAGCAGTTTATGCTCATATCAGCACTTATTTCCATTCTGTAGTCCAGAATATGATGAAAATTCAACAACAAAAACTACCCGGCAAATACTTTTGTCCACTACTGTATATACTAGTAACTATTGCAGAAGAACCTGTTTATTAATCATGTACTCTGCTGTTACTGCAATTAATTTGTTTGTATAAGAAATGTATGGCATACAGGCAGGATTACAGGAAGTTGTTGATCTGGACAGTCTGTTGCCACAGAACACAGTTTTTCATTAGCCTAAAATACATAGAATCAATCCATGATCCATTTTAGCAATAATATTAAAACACACACAATGAAGATGTGTATTTCTCTAGTGGGTGCACAGTTTGCTGGACATAAAACTGGAATGACTTGTTCTGAACACTCATTCTGAACACTGTAATTACAATCTGTTTCTCTCTTTATATCAAGGAATATTATCATAAACAGTTTCCTCAACTCAAAAAATCTTGTATCCTTGTACAGTTTAGATGGCATTAGGGGTATTTGTTTTCAAACTTATTGTCAGATTGTGGTTTCTCCTTGCTCTCTGGTGGATTCGTTTAGGGATAATGTTTCTGTTGAATATGTTGGTTGTAGTTTTGGCTTTTACGAACAAACTTGGACGTCCTGCTGATGCTGGACGGGTAGAAAAGGACTTGAAGTGTTGTCTAGCTACAACAGTTGGTTGCAGTCGAATCTTTTTCTTTTGTTTTCTGACTCCCACCTCTTTACCATACATGTGTAGAGCAGAAAGCAGTCGCTGCTGTGTACCAGGTGAGTGGATTCCTTTGCCTTGTAATTTTCAATAATTGGAACCAAACCTTTCTACTGCAGCTGTGAAGCTGTCTGTGACATGACTTTCATGCAGTCCATCCTTGATATCTTTAGTGACCTGCAGTACTCTTTCAATGACGTCCCTTGACTTTTCATAGGTTCCTCTGTTAATTGGTTGTGCTTGATCTCTTTGAAATTTATTGCTAAAATCAGTGTTGTCGTCAGCTGCAGTTGCCACTTCAGTTGTTTCACAGGAACAAGGAGCGATTTTTTCAAAGGAACGTTTGATATCTTTGTCACACCAATTCATACTGATGGAAAGAGACTTTAGATGTTCTTCTTCTGCTTTTTGGTGGACACTACTGTAAAAGGAAATGGGTTGGCAGTGTTGTCCTAATGCCACTGCTGCAAAAAGCTGACGGCCTTGAGGTGAATACGTTGGGATAGCATTGACACTGCTTTTGCGATACTTCATTGCTGCTGCAAATTGGTGTTTGCAAGATTGACTTTGCATTCCGATGGGACAGGTGCACTCACCCAGTTGTAAGTCTACTACCACATTGTATTCTTATCTGACTGACTCACAACAGTGTAAACGTCTGGGTCATCTGTTGCGACAATGTCGTCAGATGGAATGGTGTATGCTTTTACTCCTGTCACAGTAAATCTTGTAGAGACAAATGATCTAATCTGTTTGTGGCAACAGATATTAAACGTTGCTGGTAATACAGTTCGTGAGTCTGTGTGAGAAGATTGAACATTTGTACCACATTCCAAGCTTTATTCCTTTGGAAAAGCATGTCTTTTATGATGCGTATGCTAGCCTCTGAATAATGGTTAGTATAGTTGCCTCATGTGGGAAAGTTCTTTTGGAAACACACAGCCCATTCTTTCATCTGTTGAAGTAATCACCTAGTCTCTTTTTGAATGTCTGAAAAGGGCTTTTGTCTACTTCACGTTTGATTTCAGTCAATGCTTGCTCACTTGGGGCATAAACAAGTTGTCTTGTTAGTGCCATACAGGTAATTCTGTCTGTACCACAGATACCAGAATTTGAGCTCCAAAGCCATCTTCATATACTTTGTAAAAAATGAAAGACACATAGGTGTAATTCTGCTTGAGGCCATGTACTCTTTAGAGCAATGCGTTCGCTTGCACAGTCATCTGTCAATAATGCTAGTGGTCCAAGATTTGGGCCTCTTCCAAAAATGCACAGTTGGGCAGTATGTGGCACAATGCTGTAAACCCTGCTGGCAAGGTAACAGCATCTTCACTTGATGTCATAACTGCAGCAAGTGGTAGAGCTCCTACTGATGTGCCGCAGCTAAGTATGAACACAGCTGTGTTCAAGTTATCAAGACTGGCTGTTGAGTCACAAAAGACTAGCTTTGCACTTTGTGTGACCATTTCATGGACTCTGGCCATGAGAGGAGTGACTAGAGCTAAAAGGAAGGGCATGGCATCAGTCTTTCTGCTTTTCGGTTTAGGTTCATCCATGCTCATTGCAGCTGCTGCTTCATAAGGTTGAAGAAATACTCGCCCACCCTCTTTTTCATGTTCCTTGTTGTATCGTTGTACTTCCTTGAGCAGTCGCTCAAACATAGCGTTTCCATTTTCTGGTCCAATGTTGTCTGATCGACATTTTCTAAAGAGGCGTTGAATGTCTTGTACATTTGGGGTTATGGCTCTGTCTGCAAGAGTGCTCTCAACTACTCGTGGATCACTTTTCAGTTGGAGCTGGGTCAAATATTCATGTTTTGCAGAGGCAGCAGAGCTGACAGACTCAAAGAGACTAATTTTCACTTTTTTCACAGCTTCTGTGACTGACCTAAAGCTGAGCACATGGCCACTGTGGATTGGGTGATATGTGATTGTTAAGGCAAGATTTTCAGGGTGGTCTGAGATTCTAGACGCCTCAGGTAGGTATATCCTAACTATTAAAGTGCTAGGACACATTGACTTTTTGTCTTGTGTGGAACAATGTATGGTAGTTTTCTTTAGTTTGCATTTCCTTTCTGTGGACATTTGTGACAGAGTTTTCTGTTTCCTGTAATGATGACAATGACGAACAGTTTAAAAAAGGAGCCGCCATCCTTTTGCTTTGAAACCTGTAGTGATTTGATAGGTGGTTTTTGAAACCTCTTCATAATGTGTAATCCACTGGACAGCTGCAGTTTCACAATTGGCGCTTGTCCATGCTTCTAGAGTAAAGTTGCTTGTTTCAGCTCCTAGGAAACTTTCCAATTCATGCTCACAATATGAGTCAACAAATAGTTGTACCGCTGAGGGAGCAAGGGTATAATACTGGTAGGGAGGCCTGAATCAGATTTGCATTCTTGTTTGGCATCAAGTGGGTGCTCTAGATTGGCTTCACTGGTAGTTTGAAATTGTTGAAGTGCGTCTGTGCTTAAAGTTCATCTCTTCACATAAACTGACTGTTGTTCTACTACAGGCATGGAGGTTTCACTGACATTGTCAGCTTCTGTACTCTGTGAATGACTCTCATTAGAAGTGCACCAGGTTACATTAGAAAAGAAAGGATTCCTCTTGCCAGCTGAAACGGCCTTAGCGAGAGTGAATTTTTTCTACCAACTTTGTTTGCTTTGTCAGGCATATAGCAGGAGGGCCAATCAGTAGTTGCTTTGCATGGTGAAGCTGCTGAAGTGTTACATTTCTCCTGAAACTTTGGTCTTGAAAGTTTTACTCAGACTTAAGCAAAACTTCTGGCGTTTAGGTTGCTTGAGATGGTGGCTTTGAATTTGCTGAGACTGCAAGTTTTCATCAGCTAATATGGACTTATCTAGGATATTTGAAATTTTAATTTGATTAGAAAGCAGCCATACTGCTAAGGTATTCGTCAGGTAGTGAGTATAAGGGCTTGGTTGAAGCAGAGTTCTCCCCAGAGCGTTTGAGCGTAGTGCTGCGCTACACTTGAATTTGTACTTCACTCTCAGATATCACTGATTTGAGATTGTCTAGATATGCTCCAGACATGGATAGCAAGTGCATGTGAAGGAAACCTAATCTTAATGATGTAATTGCATGTTTAGAACCTGCTTACTAAGTAGGCGGCTTGAAGAAAGCCAATACTGAATAGGACCGCTGATTGACCACTTTGCAAAAATAGTTCCAGTCAGATTCCAACAGCTGTGCCACTTCAAAGTGCAAATTCTTTGCCATACAGAACAAGATGTGATGGCTACAATTGTGAAGAAAGAGAACCTTTCCTTAGTGTTTCCAAACATTTGTAACCTTGCAGCCATTGCCCAGCTAATCCCTGCTTCCACTGCTGACTGTGAGAGGACTTTTCTGAACTGAATAGGATAAAGACACCTCTGAGAACCCCCCCCCCCCCGTGTGAGCAACAAAATCACAGTGCAGCTGCTGTTTGTCTCTATTGAAGGTCCCTGTTTAGAAGACTTTGACTTTAACGCTGTATGTCTGGAGTGGCCTTCCAAGAGGAACAGATGCATTACAATATTGTAACAGAGTCAGCATAATTTCATTATACAGTGGACAGCTTGTAAGATTGAACACAGTTTTGCTTATTGCTCTCTAACATAGCAACAACCTTAGGGTATTTATTCAGTCACTGTTTGAAGCAATGATTGCGAATAAATAGTATGTCATTGTGTTTATGCATTCAATTGTGTCACAGTGTGTATCTAGCAAGCGTGCACTGCTACTTAGTAGACTAGTTAACAGGTTTGTCAATGCATGGCGTGCACTGCTACTTAGTAGACTAGTTAACAGGTTTGTCAATGCATGGCGTGCACTGCTACTTAGTAGACTAGTTAACAGGTTTGTCAATGCATGGTTGCAAGTCACAGCAATATCTTGACTTCAATAGTTGTCCGTGCTAAATTCGTACTCTTCCAACTAATGGGTTACTGATAGCTGACAGCCTGTAAACAACAACTAGTATAGACGATTTTCAGCAGCAAGTCTAATATATTGATAATAGATTAGTATTGCAATTGGGACTTTGTCATGACGTCATTGGATGGGCTTGGTCTTAGGGAGGGGCTAGCACTACGCTTTCCTGAAATCCTGGTGAGAACCCTGATTGAAGGTAAAGTTTTGAGTTTTGCTTTGTCGCATAGAAGAACAGCTGTGGTGAACAGATGTGTGCCCACAGATTCTCTGGAGAAAATGCTGCAACTGCCACAAAAACAAAGGCAATAACCCCACAAAGAGAAGAACATGTATGTATTGGGAAATTTTTGCAATGCCTTGATCATGTGTGTTTTCCATCTTTTCAAATGTCGGCCTATGCATAGGAATCAAATCATGAATATCCACTCTTTCACCTAAGGCAGTGCTTACATACATAGTCCAGTGTTTGTATTAGTTCTACCAACAGGTTGGTAGGAACTGGGTATCCCAATGGGTCACCATAGAAGGAAGTTTTTGAATTCAAATCTAAAGCAGCCACTGTCCAATGATTCCCACTCATCAATGTATTTGATGCAACAGAAGATCCAGTTAAGGCATCAATTTGTACGTTGACAATCAGGAATATAAGTCTAATCTTCTTTCTGTTGTTCAGAGCTAATGCTATGGATGTGTTCAACGTGAATTAGCAAACTTTGGATAGCACAAGGCAAAGACAATCTTGTGATGAGCAATTGAGAAGCAATGTCATACCTTCAAGCAGTGTATCAGGTAACCATCTGTCACATGCCAGTCTAGACATTTGGTAGCTACTGTAGTCACGTCACCAAATGCCACAGCAGAGGCTGGCTTGTCTGACAGAATTTCTTGAAATTGCTGTATCTTGCTCAAGTTCAAGAGTTCAAGATTCAAAGTGTCAGGAATGTGACAGACCTTGTTGAACCACTTGTCTTCTTGAATAACCTGTGGGATTGCACCACTTAGACAGGAGTATGGACATTAAATTAAGGAACAAACTCATTCAACTCAAAGTATTATTATTACTTTACTGCAGCTAGGTGGCAGAGTATTACTAATCGACATTTGTAGTTGTGAATTCAATTAACATGAGTAGTGGTGAGCTAATATAATTTGTGGTATTCTGGACAGGAACAAATTCTCATGCATATTGGTTAATATCTACACAGTCTGAACAAGATAGTGTAGGCACACTTTAAAAGAAGCATGCTTTAGCTATAGGTACTTAGCAAGGATGTGTGGTATATGTGATTACAAGTAACTAGTTCATGTAATGTACAATCTCATAATTAAATGGAACATGAAATGATAACTAAAATCATCTAGTCACTTAGACAGAACACTACAATGCGTAGAAAGAGATTCAAAAATTTACCTGAAGAATGAGATGCTTAATATTTTGCATTGTGTGTATAGGATGTGTGAAGAATATTGGAAGGTGGATCGGGGAATGACATGTCAAAGTACTCTCTAGCAAAATCTGGCGACTGCTGTGACATTTCTTACCAGATTTATGACGGTTGTTTACCAGTTTACAATGCTATATATGCATAACTCAATCTTAACCAGTTATAGTCATTACCAGTTGGATATAACAGTGTACGCTCTACATGTTGAAGAAAGACTCAAAGTAACATGATAGTGTTTTGTGCTTGTATATACGTAGTTCTATTTGTGGTCAATTTGAGCATGGTATAAGACTGTGAATACGCATCATCAACTGCTCCATCTCATCATAGTAAAGAAACACCGCCCTTTGTATTCATCAAGTTTTGAAACCAGAATTACTGTAACAGCTAGCCCTCATATATGTAGCCCTATCTGAGAGTAACTCTCAATCTAACAGCCAGGGACACAATGAATGGCAGATCGTTCAAGTGAGCATTATAGATATAAATAGATACTGCCATTGTGTATGCAAATTTATTCAGAAATCTCTTTCAGCATGGCTGGTCTCCCAAAAGATCCTGCAAATAATCTATCGAATGTACAAAGTACAATAGCTAAAAGCACTACGAGTCAAAATGCAATGCAGCTATACAAACTTAGTTGCACTCATTTCTTCAGAAAACTGGTCACGGCAGCTCCCTGAAGAAAAGGCACTTTCTATGTAACTCTGTGGAGAATCTCGAAAGATGACCTAAAAATTCAAACCTTCTTTGACTTACAAGTGCAGTACATACAACTGAGACATTGCATGTTAGTACCTTATCGAGATCCAGAAAATGTTAATTAATCAAAACATAGGTGACTTATGCCTAAACCACACATGTAATTCATCTTCTGGCAGGTGCAATAATGGAAGTTATCCAGGTTACTCATCTAGAATCTGCAACAACCAGAATAAAGAAGTTAGGTTGACTCTATTTACAATATTGACTGTGTTAATTAATCAAAGAAAATATGAAATGTATTAAATCAATAAATATTAACTGCAATAATCAATCGACATTTACTATATAAATTTAATTAATAACATTGACTGTAGACATCAATCAAAACTTCCACCACTAAATATTAGCTCACCACTACATATTAACTGAATTCACAACAACAAATGTCCTGGATTGTTCATATTCCTTGATCTATAGAGAGGAACAGACTGTAGTTAGAGTTTTCAGAATGAGTGTTCAGAACAAGTTATTCCTGTTTTATGTTAACATGGATCATGGATTGCTTCTATTTTAGGCTAATGAAAAACTGTGTTCTGTGGCAACAGACTGTCCATGGCACAGATCAACAGCTTCTTCTAATCCTGCCTGTTTGCCATACATCTCTTATGCAAACAAGTTAATTGCAGTAACAGCAGAGTACATAATTAATTTAAAAAATTGGTTCTTCTGCAATAGTTACTAGTATATATATTTAGAAATACATATATTTCTATCTAAACCCACTTACATGGGTATCTAACACACATTATCCATATATATATATATATATATATATATATATATATATATATATATATATGCCGTAAAACCAGAAAATCGTGCGTACATAATATTGTGCGATTTTGTCCAAAATCACTCCTTCAACTCTATTATGCGGTTTCAAATTATGCGATTGGCAGCCATGTACACTCATGGCATTGCAGTTCCACCTTGTACAAATCACGGAACTTGCGGACTGTCAACTCAGGCACGTTCCAGTGCAGTATACTTTCCAATAGCTGCCCTCACTTCCTCACTGTACGTGTGCTGGCTTGTTGTCTTGCGTAGTTTGTTCATAGAGCAAGTAGGTCCCTAGTTTCATCTCCAACGGCATTATTGGCAGCCTCTTCCTCTGCATTAAACGGAATGGGGACAAATATGCCATTGTCTTTTGGCATAATACGCTGAAAGAAATCGTGGATCGACATGGAAGAAACGGATACTGTTCAGTAACAGGTGCTAAAGAATTGTGTATGCGCAATAGGTTTATGTTGTGCGGATGCAATTAGTGCGATATCAGTTCAACCGCACTAAACACACGATATAATGAACCACACAATATAATGAACAGCACGATTTTCTGGGATATATATATATATATATATATATATATATATATATATATATATATATATATATATACACTTATAAATTATAAATTACTATTTATTAAATCACATTTAATTAAGGTTCAAAAATACTACCACAAATACATAAATTGTGCTTTAATGTTACTAAATACTGTATTCTAATAAATTAATAATTAGTTAATTAACTAATATCAATCAACTAGCAAACTGCACAAACCCCTGTCGTCTTGTATAATAACTGCATCACGTGAAGCTTTTCTGGAGTCAATTTTTTCTCGAGAAAGTCGATTTCTGCAAAGAATACGGTTTGTAGCAACCAACCTTCCCCATATTGAGGCTCTCCTTTCACTAGCCACTGTTACTTACTCAGTGTGGTAACTGATCGCAGAGAAAGCGCAAATCCCACGATCTGTCAGCATAACACCTCACATTTCGAACTACTAGCCATTTGTGCACGTGAGAATGGTCTACCGTGCACGTGCAAGTTAAACTTATCCGGGCTATATATCCGGGATGTGTGTGAAGTGGACCCCCAAAAAATTTGCGTACAGAGATCTTTATTTGCTATTAGCTCATCCATATACATGTATACGGTTCTGAACTATTTCAGAGGCGAATAGAGAGACTACTCCAGAGAGAGGATGACACTTACGTTATTTATTGACGAATTAGCTAGATAAGCATCCAGTCTACTACCAGGGTCGGCGGAGCCTGTAAGGTTGGTCCGGCCATGGCCGGACCAATATTTGAAAGTAGTAGTTCCACCAGGAGACAAAAGCAAAGAACTTCCGGTAAACGGTATAGGTAATTAAATATATTTGTATTTAATTGCCCTGCTTGTGGAGGAAAGGAAAGAATTCTATCAGAAGTTAATTACTGGCAGAGCCAAATCGAAGTAACTCACCAAGTCCATGTTAGACTGTCAGTGTGCCTGAAGTAGGCGGAAACGTTCCGGAAGTCACAGGAAGACGGCTTACCGGAAGTAGTAGGTGTGCCCCAGTCAGGTAAGAGCTCAGCACATGCGTGATCACTGGACAGTATGTCGTCTTCTACAGAATCTGCTCAGTCCTGTCTACCTGAAGTTCCATGTCCGCCGTATCAGTCAATGTCCGGTTTCGTCTTTCCAAAGCGTACCTTCGGTAAGAAAGTAGTCGTCAGACGATCGTGTCAGTCGCATTGGTTCGAGAAGTGGAAATGGCTGCACTATTCCACTAAGGATGATGTCGTCTTCTGCCACGTGTGTGTGGTAGCGTTGCAGTTGAAGAAGATCAAGTGGCAGAAAGGGAACCCTTTCTTTGTATCAAAGGGGTTTTCCACCTGGAAGGAAGCCACGGTGACATTCAAATCTCATGAATCGTCGTCTTGCCACAGGGAGGCAATGCAAATGATCGTTGAATTGCACAAAACTTGCCCAGATGTAAGTGAGATGCTGTCTAGAGAGCACGCAACTGAGAAGGGACAGAACAGGGAATGTTTACTCAAGATCATCTCCAATTTGAAGTTTTTAGCCAGACAGGGATTACCGGTTCGAGGAGATGGGGATGAGACTGACTCTAACTTTATTCAGTTACTGAAGTTACGTTGTCAAGATGATCCTCTACTAAAATGCTGGCTGACTAGAAAGTCAAGCAGATATGTATCTCATGACATGCAAAATGAGTTCATAAAAATTACGGCATTGTCTATTCTTTGAGAAATAGCTGAATGTATCCAGAAGTCTACATTTATCTCCATCATGTGTGACGAATGCACAGACTCATCCAACAGAGAGCAGCTGGTATTATGTAGTCGCTGGATTGATCATGGCAATTTAGAGCCACAAGAAGATGTCATTGGTATGTACCAGATTGATGACATCTCAGCACATACCATTGTCAGTGTCATCAGAGATATGTTGGTGCGCATGAACTTCTCACTGTCAAGATGCCGAGGGCAATGCTATGATGGTGCTGCCAACATGAAGGGTGGGAATACCGGTGTTGCAAAGCAGCTATTGGATGAAGAACCCCCGAGCTTTATACACCCATTGCTACAGGCACACGTTGAACGTGGCTGTTGGGGATGCTGTAAAACATTGCAAAGTGATAAAGGATGCACTGGACACCACTTATGAAGTCTCAAAGCTTGTGAAGTACTCTCCAAAAAGGGATACTGCTTTGCAAAAGTTGAAGGAAAGTCTTGCACCAGACACCCCTGGTTTCCGTATGTTGTGTCCAACAAGGTGGACGGTCAGGGCAGACTCTTTGAAGTCAGTAATTGATAACTACTGTGTTCTGCAGGAGCTGTGGGAGATGTCCAAAGACTATGTATCTGATCCTGCTATCAAGGGCCGCATCATTGGCGTTCAATTCCAGTTTAGAACGTTTCAATATTTGTTTGGGGTTGCTTTGGGACAACTAATTCTGAGGCATAGTGATAACTTGAGCAAGACCCTACAATCACCCAAGTTGTCTGCTGCTGAGGGTCAACGAATAGCTTTGATGACTGTTGCAACTCTGCACGTGCTCAGAGACGACACACAGTTCGATCTTTTCTGGAAGAGTCTTCAAGAGACAGGGACTAAATTAGATGTTGATGAACATGTCCTGCCCAGAAAGAGGAAAGTTCCAAGGCGATATGAGGAGGGCAGTGCTGAACCTGAGTTTTTTTATGTTTGCAAGCAATGTTATTGCCAGCAATATTACGAAGCACTCGATTTAATTGTGAATGCTATTCAAGCCAGGTTTGACCAATCCAGATTCAAAATTTACTGCAACTTGCAGGACCTTTTGCTAAAGGCTGTCAAGGGTGACGATTATAGGGAATGCCTCAAGCATGTCACTTCATTGTATCATGACGATTTAGATGCCCAACAACTGCAGCTTCATCTTGAAATTTTGCAAGCCAACTTTGGTCTCGTAGACAAGACTTCTGTGACAGTGTGTGACATTAGGGACTACATCTTGAGTTTATCTCCTTACAAAAGGGATTTGATGTCGGAAGTAGTCACCGTCCTTAAACTCATTATGGTCCTGCCATCTACCAACGCCGTCAGTGAGAGGTTATTTAGTGCCCTCAAGAGATTGAAACGTACCTTAGGAGTACAATGAAGCAGAATAGATTAAATCACCTACTCTTGCTGCATGTGCACAAGAATCGTACTGATTTGCTGTCGCTGACACATGTAGCTGAACAGTTTGTCAGTAGTTCTGAACATCGATTATCAGTATTTGCACGATTCTCGTAGCTGTATAGTGTTGTTAGCCTCGAGTTAAGAGGATTTAGCATTAGACTCGTATTGTGTCACGTGACTTGCCCCGCCCTCTAGCGTGTTAGGCCTGACCACTCTAAATTTGCTTCCGCCGGCCCTGACTACTGTTATTAGTGTTAGTCTAGTTAATTATTTAATAATATATCTAGTTCGTACACCACTAAGATATCGAACTCCTTCAGAGTAAGAGGAAGAGAAGAATACTATTAGATACTAATATAAAATTAAAATATAACTACAGCGAAAACCAATGCATGCAACCCCCTTTTATGCTAAGCTCACTAGCTTTATATGTCACTGTATCTTAGAAAATACCTACTTTTTAGCTAAGAACGGGAGTATGGTCTATGAAGCATCACGCCCATGCACGAGTTTTTCCAGGGGCGACGAAAATGTCTCACAAAGTTCCGTCGCCCCATCCTTTGTATTGTAGCTTGAGATTCTGTGTACTTGACAACCAAGAAACACCTTCAGGAGTTGAATGCCGCCTACAGTCAACTATCCAGACGTACGTTCTCTACTACAGTATATCCTTTAGCTAATACTGTGCTGTATCACTGTGATAGTCAATGTTTGCCGATATCAATTTCTATGTCAGTAAATGCCATACCACTGTCGTTACAACGGAACTGCGTGCATACTGAAACTATACATTTCAATTGTCTTGATCATGATCGCCAAACGACGACTACCTATACCAGGCCTATATACGTAATCTAAATTACTATGTAGTTTGCGTGTTTACTTCGAATTCAACGACAGGGTTTCAACAAATACGTATTGTCTAGCTAGCACGCGGCGTTTCAGTATAGACGGTCAGAAAACTCCGTTGAACGTGTAACTTACCAATGAGAGACGCCTACAGATACCGTACAACTAGTAATAATGTCTAACGTTACCAAGGCCTTCCCGGTATGGCACGCCCCAGTTCTGTACAGACAACCATGCACGAACACTGGCAGTGGCGGATCAATTAATTAAGGATTTGCGAGACGAGAGGTACAAACACGTTATGCCCTTTGAAGTAACTTTGCTATTGCTAAATAAGGTTACAGTATACATACAAGTAAACGACGTGGAGCTACACTTCGTTACTATACGAAGACAGAAAGCTCCATTTCACTAGAATTGCACTTTAGCTAGTGACGGAATGAGAGCTAGGAATACCATACTAGATAGCAAGATGAGAGAATTTGTTCTAACTTGTCTCTAGCATGCATGCAGGTCTGCAGTTGATAGACTTCTAGCCGTCTGTATGGGACTAAAGCTAGGCTATCACCGACTAGAAAATAAGCAAAAGGAACTCCAAACGGAAGCACGTGTCCCAAGATCTCCCATTCCCGACGGGATTCGCGTTACTGAGTTACAGCATGTACATTTGTTTATTACAACGAGCACTCTAGGCATGCACTACAGACGTTTATCTACAAACTCTGCTGAATGAGCTAACGGCAAGTGAAATCGTCTTTTGCAGTTTCTACAGATGCATGCATGCCACAGCACTTTCGATCACTTTAACTGCATTGTCCTCGGGTTGTAGACACTAGACTAATGCTCTTGTCTGGCTTGTTGTCATCCGACGTCACCGAGGTCATTTCGTTGGTCGTGTCGGTTTCGTCGAAACATGCAAGGAACCGCTTCACCGATCTAGTGAAAGGTTCCGATGCGACCGTGTAGATAATGGGATTCAAAACACTTACAACGACCGTTGATATCAATGAAAACTCAACTATTTTGAGGTCAGAATCTTCCAAAAGCTGAGATCTGTTCGAGAAGTAGGAAAGCCAGTAGAGAACACAGGCTGGCCACCACCAGATCAGATTGAGAACGACCATGACTACCAACCGAATCAGCAAGATCACGTGACTTCTTCTGTCACTGCCGCTTGTCGTGTACGTTCTCCACGACTTCGTGATCTCTCTGATCTTGCAGAACGTCGCGACGTACAGCATACAGCAAAACGTCGCGCAGAGGGCGTTGACGGCAGTTACGACGACCGGAAAGATCAGCAACCGTCTTCCGCCGACACAACCGAAAATGATTGTGAGAGAGAACTCCTCGACCGACATTTCTTTCAACGAGAATTCATCTCCGTTTTTGCCCAGCTCGTACGTAGTAAACGTGGCCACGGCCAGCGAGACAAACCAGCCGGTTAGCAAAATAGTGACGGACAGAGTCTTTCTCCATGCTGCTCCGCACAGGGACAGGAACGTGTGCAACGCGATGGCAACTGATGTCGACGATAGGCTGATGCACGACGCGTACGTGAGGAAGTTGATGGCCGTACACATGCCAGTGTCGTTATCCTCGAAAGCGTAGCTGTTGCTGCCGTTGTGTCTGAAGACGGGTTCGATGAGCATGACTTCGCGTAGTAGGTAGTGAGTGCAGAAGAGAATGTTTGAGATGGCAAGGCAGACGACCATGACGGAGTTGAGATGGAATTTGGCTTGATTTCGTCGCGTGCAACGCCAGATGATGACGAGGACGCTGCCGATTATTCCAACACCGGCAAGAGTCCACAGCGCCACGTGAAACGGGCACGACGTAAGGCCGGTTGGTCGAGTTCGAGAGGCATTTGTAGAATTCGACATGGTCGTGCATCGGAGTCTCGACTGTGACAATTGATATTGCATGCATGTGTTTCGATTTGATTAATAAATTTCGGTTGCAGAGAAGGGATGTATACACACCATCACGATAGATTATCTTGATTCAGAGTGATGCAAGTTTCAAGCAATAGCGAAAATGTTACAACTATGGTTTCATGAAAATGGAATACTCTAGCTATGTAGCGTCACGACTACATGTTGAAGCACCACTATACCGTATATGTCCTAGGTTATTAGTTTTGCAACGTCGTGGAGCATGAAGACACTTTCAGCCATCTCTTTTTCCTCTCGTGTGCAATGAGTGACTTTCCGACATAAATGACTGCCTAGTCATTTCCGTTGCCTCTTCACAGACTCTCTTAACGCGCGCAGGATCCGCACCACTCTAGCCTTAGCCTGCGCACGTTAAGACGGCCCGTGAGGCTACTGCTACACACAGCGTGAGTCAATTTTCCGAAATTGAGTGACTTTTTTCTAGCATCTTTATTAGCTAAACGTCGAGACAAAAGTTCGATAGTTGAGGATCTAGGTTGGCCATTTTCCAAACGCAGAGCAACGGAGCATACAACAGAAAACGTTTTCGTGTTGTAGTTACTATAGACGCGGTATCGGTTTTCTTGGCCAAAGCAGCGACTGAGATTTTTCTCTATTTCATTACAGTGACAACAATTGGAATGGAATTAGATGTCACACTGTACAAACAAACAACTATTGACTAAAACAGATGGTGGTATAACCCGTCCATGTACCTAATATTTTTGACCGATACCGGTATCTCCTGGCACAACATTGACAGCAAATGATATCAACACACCGTAAGAATTCAGACTCGTCAATCAATCATATAATCGATTTCACTTACGACTTGTCAGATGTCTAGTGTCATGCATTGCTTATCAATGTGTGTAATCACTAGACTCATGCACTACAACTACAGTATTATATTCTTGCAAGATTCAGCTAGCGTGTCTATATATGTGTGTCTAAGAGGGTAGCGCGCGCTAAACATTATGCGCATAAAACAGATACCCACTAAACTAAAATGTATTATAAACTAGAAATGTAGCCTATCTACTTTTGTCTAGTGCATTAGCAGCTGCTGTTCTTCGTTTTCAGAACGACGAGTGAAATTGAACAAACGCTTGAATAACTGCGTGCACGGACCACACGACACAGTGTAAATTATTGGATTAGCAGCGCTCACAATAATAACAAAAATGAAAGCAGGCTCTGGTGCTTCAGGATCAAAAGTTCCTCTAAACACGTTGCGATTGTTGAAGTAAGAATCCCAGTAGAAACCACAAGGAGGCACCCAGCACACTAAGTTGAGCACAACGACGACAGCAAAGCGGATCTGCAAGGCGATGAAACTTTTCGCGTGTCCTTCTCGCATTCTATTACCTCCCAATCTGTTGCTTAATCGCCGAAAATTAATGCAGAATCCGATGTATAGAAAGCAGCATATCATAGAAGATATCACAGTCAAGAGAGTAATGATGACCGGGAAAATCCTTACATTGTCCCCAAGACATCCAAAGATGACAATCAAAGAAAAAGTTTCCGCAGATTTGTCTGCTACTGAGTAGTAAACGTTCATTTCTCTAGCCAAGTATTGACTAGCCACACCCGACAAGATCAACGAAAATATCCAACCTGCAGCCACGACCGACACAACTATCGGTTTCGTCCAACGCCTTTCGTCAACGGACAAGAACGTGTGCAGCGCGATTGCTACAGTCGTTAGGACGATGCAGTTGCAAGAGAGACACACGAGAAAAAAACTTGTAATACACATCGTGGAATCTGTTTCGGTAAATGGGTAACTGACGTTGTCGCGGCGATGAAAGATAACGCGGGCGAGCATCACCTCTCGCAGCACAAACTGAGTGCAAAATAGGATGTCCGAAAATGCGAGATTAACAATCAAGAGAGACACGAGATGAAAGCGCGAGGCTTTCCGCCGAGAACAACGCCAGATGACAACTAGAGTGTTGCCGATAATTCCCAGAAGGGATAACATCCATACACTGACGTGGAAAGACACTGATTTCTCACCTGGTAGATGTGTCAGACTACCGTTTTCGCTAATATTCACCATCGCATCAAGTTATACTCACTCTGCCAGCAACAAAATGTAATAATCCTAATTCACGCTCTGAAATCAAATAACCAGCACACCAGTGACCTCGCCCACAACTCGATCAATGGGACGATTAGCTAGAAAAATATTTTTTAAACTGTTCTAAAAATGTTGAAAGATTGAACGGCATCGAGTGTATTGAAAATCTCTCTACTGAATAATACACTGCAACATCAAGTCATTGTAACGATGATAAATATAACTTTGCAAAGCGAGTACTGACAAAAATCGGTGCAGCATTCCAAAACCAAAATGACAAAATTGTTTTTCTGCAGTAACTACGTTCTCTGTAATTTAACTTAACTAGAAATCGAATTTTGTAAAAGTCACGTGACTTTACGGGTAGTGTACTCAAAGGCTTGAGTTATTGAAGACACGTGACACTATTTGAATTTTGAAACAAGATAGGTCTGTCACTGTACAAGCTGCATCCATATAATAATATATAAGTATATTTTACTCATACCCTTAATTGATATATTGCATCCAACAAAACAAAAAAAACAAGAGCCATCATTCTAGTGCCTTTCATTTCCCTCTACAACAGTGAACTCACAATATTATTCTCAAACTTTGTCTTGTGTGAGGTGTTGGCAAGGGGCCTAGAAGATAAGTCCTAGTATAGTTGAAGACTACAACTGCTCTTGCCACTGACCTCGCACCCATCTTCAATAGTGCAACCCTTAGCCTGAGCTGTACCCGAAATTGTTAATAAAAATTGCTTTGTTGCCACTGGTCGAAAAGTTAACTAAACGGGGCCTTGCAGCATATTTCCTTTCCCTTGGGTCTCTTGCACTACAAACACCACAAGACGATATCGCTCGACAAACGTCTAGACCTAGCAGCAACTACACAGGCTGGTTACTTCCGTTGTGATGTACAAGATCGAGTTGTCATGTCAAGAATGTAATAAGTGGACCGGGTTGTTCCCCTGGTACATTAGTGGCAGCCAAAATGGGCTGGTGTTGGGGTTAGTGTAATAAATGGACCCGATCCTAGTTTGGACAACCTCGTTCCGGTCCATTTGTGACTGTCAAAAATGCATGGCCCCCCGGGCCCGGTCCATTCATTACCCCTGACCGAGTGTTTCGTGACATACCCTCTATTTCGCATAAAGTCTGTTTTCAGAGCAGTAGGAAATGCTCTTTCATGCTAAATCATTTTCTTCTTGAAGGAAGGCGTAAGCTTTTGAATTTCTCCGTAAACCCGTCGTAGCTAAAGAATCTATGCTGTGGTTGTCCACTCTTGTGGCTCTCAGAAGATATTTTAGCTCTCTGCATTCGAATTCGTTAAGTACACGACAAATCACAACCGCCACCTTTTAGCGCGCGCATTAATTACCATAAGCGCAACCACTGGCCTGGAAATGCGCTCTATTCCTACAACTCTGACGAGGTAGGTGCGTTCCCTTTAAAGCTTTCTTTCTGTCAGGGCTTAATTTAGAGATATTCCAGGGTTGTCCCCAGCATACAAAAGGCACGGCGGTCCGCCATGCCTTGGCTTCCACTTGGTACAGGCCCGCCATGCTTTGCTGTATGAGGAAGCAGTGATTAGCTATGAAGACAAATGGACTTGTATTTGTATTTTGAAAAGTGGGAAGTTGTTTCTGGCTAACAAGTAGTTCCTGGGATGCTTGGTTTGAAGATAAGACCAATCAGGACAAAGACTGCCATATGGTATGAACTTAATTGTAATACAAGTACTCAAAGCTCAACAGTGGTTGTCTTGCACTCTGCCCACTATTTAGGTCAGTATCTGATCGTAACAAAGGAAGTCTGTAGATATCTGGCCTTCCTATCCTATATAAAGGGAGGTTCTCAACTGCTTAAGGTCTGGAGATTTCCCCACTCGCATTAATATAGCTATCATGTGGTCGAGCACAGTGAACTAAGACAGAGAGAAACTTTTTAAAAAAAGACAAACCACTTTGTTCCTTTTGTGCCTGAGCATTCTGCGACAACAGTTTGTGGCATCTCAGGGTAAGCAAACCTGCATCAAAGCTTTTGTGGACCGACTCTAAAAATCGGAATGGGTGGGGCCAAAATTTAAGGTGGGCGTGGTTATTTCCGCCGTGCCTTCCAAAAATCCTGGGAACACCCCTGTATTCGTTCTATTCAGTAAGGAAAGGTTGTTAATCGAACAGGCTAGCTGCCCTATAGCTGGTCTAAAAGGCATAATTAATAATAAATTAATTAAATGAACGACTAATGATTAACGATTTGCTTGTTTTCCTTTATGGTACTAAACGATTATTTTACTTGGCTTAGATTAACATACTACTATTTTATTCAGTGAGTTTTGTAAAATATAATATAAACATTCGACAGGTTTTAGACATTGGGTCAATCATAGGCTCGAATGTCCAGCCGGTCGTCTCCCCCTAGAAGTGTCCAGCCGGTCTTTCTCTTCTCCTGGGGAAAAAGGCTGGCTGACACTGGAGCCTAGGTCGATCATAAACAGGGTATAAGAAAGACGACACCTATCATATGGGGCTGACCACTCTACCCCTACTTGCAGTTGTGAGAAGAACATGTAGAGTGCACGTACCTCTTTTAGTGTTCTTCAAACTGACAAATACACAAACATCAGGGCAAACAAACAAACAAATCACTGTCTGACAACAGTCTACCACAGTTTGTGGCAGCTTACCACTTTGCTCAGAGAAAGAGTAATGGGTTCACCATTTGTCAGAAGATCATCAGTAGACGTGTAACTGGTGGCACAACATACAGTGACATTCTCTCTTTCAGTTAATCAAAATTGTTAAAGGTCATACGATAAAAGATAAAAGATCCATGTCCTTGTCAGTGATCACTTGATAACATCATTCTCTAAGATCAATCAAACGTAATTTCGTAGTTATGTCAGACCACTCAACATACACTTGTGAGAGACTCATAACTCATGATCCTTACACGGCATCTACTTAGACCATCTTAAATTTGCATGTTTATTAATTAAAATTATCTTTGTCTATAAGATCAGCTCCAAATTCATTAACCGATGATGATGTGTGGACATAATCTATGCAATTGGTTTAATTTAAACCACATGTTCTGCTATTAAATTACATAAAGATCTGAGAACCATCTGTAAGCACTATGTAATACCAATACCTATTAAATGTAAAACCATTTAATTTATTGCCTTGCTGTCTACATTTCAGTTTTATGAAAGCAGGCAAGTGGATTGTTACATAATGCAATAACTGTTTGTACCAATTCATACTCAAATCCATTGCTAAGAAAGTGATAGTTAGCAACGCAAATATGCTACTGTACATACAAAATATAATAAATATAATAAATATATTAATGTTACCTGGGTTTCAAATATCTCAAATCGTACCAACATTTGCGGCACAGAAACAAATATTTGGGTAATAAACATAAAAATCCAAAATATAATATATAAAAAATATAATAAAATATAATAAAAATTAGATGCAATATAGTTATTATACTAGGCAAAAGTGAATCAACTAAATCTAACTTTAGCTTGTGCTCCACTGTACACGACTCTAGTGCACGTGACAAACGGCGTATTACAGATCTCTAGGCGCACAAAACCAAAAATTCCTAGTATTCGCTCACCCACAATGTGGCACTTGTCTAAAGCCATCCGGGAGGAAGCAACACGACTAGCTATGCTACTTGTGCACGAAATTATGCCGCAAAGGTGTACGTCTCAAAGCCTCGCGTAGCCAAACCTTTGCGCATAATTTACGCACCCGAATCTGGAGCTGTATAGTCAAGGTCATAGCAAGCGGTCCGGCAGCTTCAGCATTTGCCGCACCATTTTCCCAAAATTTGGGTTTGCCAACTGACGATTATTGTTAGTTTAGAAGACAACGAAAATGACGTTGCAGCCGTTGAGTTAGACAGTTGTATCGAATCTGGCATCTATTCGACGCGAATCCCTTTCAGATATATCCGGGTAGCAGAAACTTGAAAGTCACGTGCCGTTAGCTTCCACCCACCAGGATATTATGTTCCCCGCATACCTAGACCAAGTCACTACGTCTGACAAACTCTCGCCATTTCGACAGCCTCGTCGGACGTCGTCACTTCAAAGACGTTCCTGCCATTCTAACCGAGTGTACCGTTTTGAAAATTCGCCTAATATCTACACCAACTTCACATCTCGTCTGACTCAAGCATTTCGACAGTCCCGTTGGACGACGTCGCTTCGGAGACGTTGCTAGCGTTGCGGGAAACCGGTGTATCGAACGGGGCAGCTAGTCGACGCGCGTACACGGGCAAACCAAGCTTGGCGTATTTTTCAAGGGCCCGGATATACTAAAAATTCTTGCCTAGATCGACGACGCCCGCAATAAACGACACGCTTCGTGCGTACTGTTTAACATCAGGAACTGCCAGTTGTAATTCGGTAGAGACCTGATGCGCCATTCCAGAGTAATTCGCGCGCGAGTGGAGGCGGGTTCGATCGGCAGGAAATCGCGTCGTCGCGGGAGAAGTCCGGAAGATGACGACAATTTCACTTTCGACTTCCGTCGCTTTGGCGTGCGCGAGCCAAATTCTGTGAAGATCAGACTCGTCGTCTTAGAGATACTCTCCAACACACACACACACACACACACACACACACACACACACACACACACACACACACACACACACACACACACACACACACACACACACACACACACACACCTCCTCTAAATGCAGAGATGATAAACAAACAGACAAACAGATGCCGTTACATATAACAGTTTTACAGACAAATGAGCGAACTGACAGAAGTGCATATAACCGACACACTTAATGTTTTCCCACACTCTAGTTTGCAATTGACGACATTCCTTTTACCATCAACATATTCATGTTTAAGCCGGATCATATTTGAGATATCGCTAAAATCAATTAAGCAAATTTTATTTAAAAATTTTCTATACGTCTTGTTGCTTAGTGCGCATCCTCTTCATTGCAACAAGACATTTAGTCCAAGCCATTTCATCCAACCAAGCAATTGTCCGAAAACACTTTCATCAAATGGAATCGGATTCTGACAGATGTAACATCGCACATTAGTACCGTTCCTCATTTACGAAATGTCGATTACGAAAGCAAATTCGTCGCAGCAACTTGACAGCCCATTTCCACGACACCGTGTAAAGAACAGGATTGGACGCACTCACAATAATAGTAAACAAGAAAGCCACTTCTGGCGTTTTAGGATTGAAGTTACCTTTGAAGACAGTCCGATCAAAAAAGTATGAGTACCAGTAGAGGCCACATGCCGGCCACCAGCACGCCAAGTTGAGTAACGCTATGAAAGCGAAACGAATCTGCATCTCGATGAAAGCTTCCCTGTTCTTATCACTTACGGTATTGCTTCCCCACATAGTCTGTATGCGTCGCATCTTGATGCAGAACGCGACGTAAAGAAAGCAGCATATCAT